>NW_017307288.1:544635-575216 GCF_000935625.1 Nanorana parkeri
GGGGGGGGCTGCTACTGACTGTCTGATATGGCTAGGCCTGAAGCATTTGGAATAGCTATGTGCTTACACTGAGGCCTGGGTCTGGGGGTGAAGTGGGTACTACTGGTACCAAAGATGAAGATGACCAATGACTTCTGATTTAAGTATTGCTCAGCCAGATGCTCAACACGCAAATTGACAAATCTGGCTTAAAAAGGTCCTAGTCTGTGAATAGCATCAGCTACTGTTTTCTTCTCATTAAAGGAGTCTACATCAGGCTGGATGATTCTGACGCTAACCCTCTTTCACAGAAGTTATTCAATAAAATTCTTCTGCACCATATTCTAGTAGTCTGGACCTCCCTTTTATCGGTCGCCACAGAGGGTGGTAAGTGTTATTGGGGCAGCTGTTTGCTAAAAATAATCAGCAGACAGGCTATGGTGGACCTGATTATTCCAGCACCTCCTTAGGGGGTAGCGCTACACCAGCATAAAACCTTTTTTTTATCTGTTCAATGAGTGAAACAAAATACCTATTGATCTTTTCAAAAATTCAGAGCTGTTCTGGATTCTGTTCGCTCTTCCTTGTGTTATCTGAAGCAGCCAAATCAGGCCTCAGTTTTATCTAGGACTATAGAATATTTACTCTGTATGTTTACTCTGTATGTTGCTGCAAGCATTATGAACTGCACAGAGTTCACTCTTACGCATAACTATTTTTCTTTTCTGGAAAAGTTTTACTTACAGACCCAAGGGACAGCGATGGGTGCTAACTATGCCCCGAGTTATGCCAATCTCACCATGGGTCATTGGGAAGCACTCAATATATGGAAGAATAACCCTTTTGCAAAACAGCTAGTGTTTTATCGATTACATTTTGATCATCTGGGATGGCCCTCCTGACAGCGTGTCCAATTTTCAACCCATTGCAACAACAACAATTTTTGACTGTCATTTACCCACGAGGTTAACAGCACAAAATTGGTTTTCCTTGACCTAGAACTTTCTTGTAAAGACCATGACATCATCACCAACAACCATGTCAAACCCACGGGGGGCAACTCCTATCTCCACTACAACAGCTGTCACCATCCGAGATGGAAAAATAACATTCCTAAAAAGCCAATTTTGTAGATTAAGAAGGATTAGCATTTAAAACGCGGACTACACCGCATCGAGCCATCTTCTTCTGGAGAAGTCAGGGAGAAACAATACCCAGAAGACCTCATCACTGAGGCTTTCTCCACTCACTTAGAACCTAAACGTCCTTCAGTTTCCAAAATTCCTCAGCCACACACGAAGACAACAAAGTAAGATTCATCACTACATTTAATAACAGTTTTAAAGCCATCCAAAGGGTAATACAAAATAACTGGCATATTTTACAAAAAGATCCAAAACTGGGCCCTACATTACCTTCTAAACCATCTATCAATTTCAGAAAATCAAAAAAATATTAAGAACATGGTAGGACCCAGTCGATCTTTTCAAGCCCCTGAGGTCCGCCCCAAAACACTTTTTATTTGACAGTAGGATCGGGACCTTTTAATGCAGAAAATCAAGGTGCCTGACGTGCCAATTTATCCAACATGGCCAGACCATGTTTCATGACCATCTCAACAATCCCTACTACATTAGACAATTCATCACGTGTTCTCATGACCACGTAGTGTATGGGCTCATCTGCCCTTGTGGTTTGATCTATGTTGGCCGTACCATACGTCCTTTACGCACAAGAATTGGTGATCACAGGCGTCTGATAGTGAAGTGTGATGTTGAACATAGTGTTCCTCGACACTTCACCCTGAAACACCATAAAAGGATTCAAGATCTTCAGGTGTTCGCCATTGAACACATTTCCACACGTTTAGCTCCATCTGAAAATATACCCCAGTGGTTGACGGAAACCGGGATACAACAAAGACATGGAAAAAAAATTCCAGCACAAGGGGCGAAGGGGGTTCTTCACAGTAAGATCAGTTAGGATCTGGAACTCACTGCCACAGGCGGTGATTTCAGCAAATAATGTGGAATTGTTCAAGAAACTTTTGGACGATTTCTTAAGGGACCGTAATATACAGGGGTACAGGCACTCCTAGAATGAGATCCTAATAGGTTGGACTTGATGGACTAATGTCTTTATTCAACCTCAAATACTATGTAACTATGAACGTTTCCACCTTCTATGTAAAAGAGAGACTTTCTGGATATATAAATTAAACACCCTGACACCAATAGGTCTCAATGAGGAAATTGAAATTCATACCATTTTATAGTTATTCTTAACACATTATCAGTCCCCCACCCATATAGAGATACCACTTTTCTGTATAGAACCAACAGTTTTTTTAGAACAAATAAAAAGCGTTTTTAATTCCTGTTTTTAATCCAATTAGAATAATAATTGTTTACTTTATTTATTTATGTAATTTAATTGAATACTGGTTCTGTTTGTTCCAGATATATCATTTTATATACACAAAATAAATACATAAATACATTTTCCTTACATATATGATACCTGTTTTTATACATTTTTAACTTTTTGCCTTGCAATCATTGTTCACCACATCCAAAACTGCGCCCTTACATCATGACTTGGTTACGGGGGGAGTTCTTCACCATCCCTCCAAATTGATAGTACCTTGTAGCACGATGATAATTGACTATGAACTATTTCATCATTTACAAAAATAGTCTAGACGATCACTACAGTATATATTTCTGTTCAATGTAATGATATATGACTTTTGTCCGGTCACCACCAATAGCCTGACATGCGATCATGGTCGGCTTTTTCTTGGTAGACGCGGCTTATGGGTGTGTCTGTATGCTAGACCCGCCTCCAATTCATCTGTCCACCTATCGTGCAACATAACAGCTGATTACTCCTTCCAGCTGTCCAGTTTAAATGCCCCACTTTTTCCCGCTACTCTCATTGCACCACTGACCCAGGCTTGACAAAGAGGCTGTGCCTCGAAACGCGTAGCCAGCTGAAGAGATCTTACCCAGTTTTTTGTTCCCCCCTTGCTTTATCCTGCTGTAACTTATTGCCCCAAGAGCTGCCCATCTGCAGCACACTACCTTCTTTGTGAAACAGCCGTTCGGCATAATCACTCCGTTTTTTTCTCCGGCGCCACGGCTCAGCCTGGCTAGCTGAGTCCGTGCAGTCGGCTGATTTTGCTTTCATCAAAACTCAGTTTTTTACAATACCAGCTCATAATAACTTCACCTCCCTAAGTCCAGGTACCCAACACATGGATGCTAGATGAGTTCCCTTTGATGGTTCCAGACCTTCACCACCGACATCTAACAGTGAGTTCACTTCACCCTCACATCAGGTCTTTATTGAACCTGTCACCTCCAATACAGGAGTTCTTGCACAACACTGTGCTGAAACTCCTGTGACAGCTGAAGGGAAGGCTGCGGGTGCAACTCTCTCCTCGCTGTTTACACAGAGCAGAGTGGAGAACAGACGTTCTCCGCTCTGCTCCCGGCTTTACATGGTGAGAGAGGATCTCTGGCCGACGGGAAGAGATCACTTGAAAACAAACGACCAGCTTCCCTGCTGTACATTTAGCCCTGCTTGCCCAAAGCAGGGCTAATTGTATAAAGCCCGGCAAATGGAACTGCATGCACTACCCGCCCGGCAAATGGAACTTACACACCCCTGCCGCCCATCTGCTCCCTGCCAACCCGAGGCCAGGCCTCAGTGGCCTTGTGAGAAATCCAGCCTGGGCTTATTCACACCACTTACAGTACATTCCAGCACAGTCAGCACAGTTAGTATTGCATGGTGGAGGGGGCATGGCGGAGGGGGCATGGCGGTGCCTGCGTTCGGGTCCAGTGCAATCTGAAAAAATAGTGCATACAGCGTTTTTTTCCAATCGCACGGGACTGGAATGCAGGCATTGATGTGCCACACATTCTGGTGCCGGCAATTGCACTGCAGGCGGGGGGGAATGTGGCTGCGCTGCCATTGACTTCAATGTAGCACCACACCCCCTCCAGCCTCAAAATGCAGGGAGCCTGCCAGGATGTGATCCAGTGCATTCCAGCAGCGAATCGTGCTGAAATGCACTGGAGCTGATGTGAACCAGCACTTAAAGAAGAATTCCTTTAGAAAAATAATAACCCTTGCAGTGGGGTTACCCCCACAAGTGCTTGTTCTGGTCTACAGGCAAAAATATAGAAGATACACTCACCTGATCCTTGGTCCTGCGGCAGTGACTGCTTACCTCTCCTCCCCTCTTCGCTCCAGCTGTGGTATGTACCCCAGTATCCTCACATCTATTAGACTTGCATTAGACATAATGACATCACAGGTCTGTGGACCACTGGAGCCCAGGGAAAAGGAGACTGCAGGGACAAGTCTAACAGACAGGTGGGACTGAGGATCAGGTGAGTATATCTTTTTTATTTTCATCCCTAGACCAAAACGAGCACTTAACCCTTGCAGTGCTGGGGTAACCCAGTGCAAGTGTTAATTTAAAAGAATCCTGGAGTTCCTCTTCAAAGTGGAAACCCCATTCAAATAAAACTCCAGGCAGACCTTTATATATTGATGTATTTGTTATAATTTGGAATAGAGTTTGGAAGGGTTGCAGCCTGCGTCATTTGATCATTGCCTTGTGCCCACTTTGGGGAATTCGCCACACTTCCTGTCCTGGATACACAACAGGAAGTAGAGGAACTTTCTCCAAAGTGAAAGACAATGCCACGTATGACAGCTGTCACTGGAATGGTGTCGCTGGTACAGAGATTCTGACCCTTCCTCGCTCTTCCAAAACTGGAAACAAAGTTTTGGTTGGAGCACTGCTTTAAATCTCAGGGTATAATTAGGATACAGCCAGTCTTAATAAAAGAGTGATAAATGCCCCTTTGACTATTTGTAAACCTTTGCAGTTTTAGTTTAAATATTCCCACACAACCCCAATACATGTTAATCTCTATATGCAAGACAGATGCTTCATGTGAGGTGCAGCAATAAGCTGGAAGCGTGAAGCTGACTTAACTTCACTGTTTATTGTTCTAAGCATGAGAACAGCATAGCTTTATCACTGGTGCACAGATGTCTATAAATATTACAATGCATACTTCCCCACAATGAAAATGCCCATCTGGATCTAAGCGAGAATGGAGCTATGTATATCTAGTGCTTTCTAATGTAAATTATAATAAAAAAGAATGTCTCCACCCCCTGCAGCTGCAATTGTGGTCATTTCCATTTGTACATTTTGCCATTTGTTTACGTTGGAGGTAAAGTGACTTCAGTGCGTAGTCAGGGAAACATTTGACATTTCCACACAAAAAAAAAGACAAAACCTTTGTTCTCAACACAATTTAAGCAAACAAAGATGATTAGAGGCATTCAGTGTGTCAGATCAGATTTGCTGCCGACAGAGACAACCACGGCTCAAAACTTTCCTGATCCAGCAGAAATCTTCCGAAGTCGTGTGTGGCTACCTCAAGGATATTGATTGTAATGTCATATATTAGGCTGCCTGGAGTTTGATCTAAAGCTTTGTGCAGACTTCTAGGCTAGGAAGTAAGCTAATTATAGAAGCAGGGGATGATGATTTTGCCTACCCACTCAATACATCTGGATATCAGGTTTTTACTGTAGATGGCTGAAACTAAAAATTTGGGTTGAAATGTATGTTATCAGTTCACCCAAAGTAAACATTTTTGCATACCAAATGTCACTAGATTATATTCTGTACATTGCTGCAATGCATGCTCATTCTCCCTATTTTATCTCTTGAGAAACACTGCAAGTACAGGAAAATACTCTACCTATCCCTCACATCTCTTTCCCACTCCACGTGCTTACATTAATATCTTCTCCAGCAAAACAATGCTGCTGCCTTGACTCTAAAGAGCTTGTCCACACTATGGGGTGACTTACTGAAGGCATTTAGGCTGTTCACATTGCAAGGGAATTTAACCTTAGTGTAGTAGATATGGTAAAGCTCTGCTGACTTCCATCTTTTTATGTTTCATGATTGGATGTGGAAGTCAGTAGAGCTTCATTTCATATATTAATCTAAGGGAACATTCCCTTGCAAAGTGAACATCCTACGCACCTTTAGTAAATCAATCCCATTGGGTGGATTGAAAGGGCTCTTTGGAGATGTATAGAGACAATACTGCAACTATGCATAGTCCTTAAAATATCATAAGGTAATGATAAAATCTACAACTGATTCATCAGCACATAAAGGAACAAGTGTGCTGTGATAGAAGACATAATCGTTTGCTTCTTAAATATCTACTTATTGCTGTCTAGCCATGGGTTATTTTCCATTTCATGCATGTACATTAGTTAATTCATATCAATGAATTTCCCGATTTTATGTTGAACCATAATGAGGTAGCGGGTGATTAAACTGCAGGCTTATTGAGCGTCAAGAATGTCCTCGGCCAATTGGATGTATCTTTATGTACTTCAAGAAAATGTGTCAGCATGCTGTCACTTCTAACTTTCTTATTATTATCATCCTTTGCAGAGCACCCTTTTGTCATGGATCATTCCACAGACATCCAGACAGAACAATAGCTAGAGAAGAAGCAGCTTTCAGCTTTCATTGTACCTTACTGTGTCCCCATTTTAGTGTTATGATAACTGGGGACTGAGACATAAACAGTTCTAATGCGTTTATTAGTGTGCTGACTGTGTAGCATAAATACATTACTAGTTCGATCCTCTATAAACAAGTAATGTATTTTTCTTCTGTGACCTGTATTTTTGGCACACATCCATGGAAGGATGTAGTCAGCACTCACTGTCTGCTAAAGTCACTGCTAAATATCCTCAACGGGGCCAAATATAAAAAATATATATAAAAAAAGTCAAATTACCTCTGTGTGTAAAAAGCTCTTGGTTCCTTGTATTATACGTATACAGTGTGTGTGTGTGTGTGTGTGTGTGTGTGTATATAGATCTAGATATATAGATCTAGATATATATTAGCCCTATCTGTCCTCTAAAAAACAATATATAATATGTGTGGGTACATTTAGTAAGAAAGTATATTACTGCTGTGGAAGAATCACACAGCAAAAATTTAAAAAATGTGTCAGTCATTTATGAACAGAACCTGAAAACTAGCTCAGTCATGAAGGGGTTAAAAGTATCTACCCCACTCTAAACTACTGGCCATTAGTACTGTCCTAGGCTAGCCAGCGTTGGGGCCCTTATTGTAGTGCAGATATGAACAATAACAGGGTGTCACTGTGGCCAAAGGCCTCTCACCACTCCTCAGATCAAAAAGGGAAGAGATGAAGTCTGCTGGTAGAAGCTGGGTGTCCTCTCTCTCTCTCTCTCTCAAGTCGACTCTGGGAGGAAGGTGAAGTCATCTGGGTCTCTTGTAAGAAGCTTTCACTCATTCAGGAGACTGGCAGTCATCTCGGTCGTCTCCGTCTGGCTACTCCCTGTCAGCTGGGCTGGCTGGATCACCTCGGTGGCTGGTTCGGGCCGTGCGGCTAGGCCTCAACGTCACCGGTCCTCACTTCAGGCACTCGATCTGGTCCTCTCTAATTCAGCAACTCAGGTCAGTCTCTCTGTACACTGCTGCACAGAGCCTGTGTGTCCCTGTATGTCAGAGGTGACCACACAGCTCTGTTGCACACAGTCTTAACCCACACAGGGTTACACAGGTCTGTCCTCTTCAAATGGCTGTCCCAGACTGAGGCTGCTCCGCAGAGGCAACCCATAAACCTCCTGTTTCCTTCCCCACAGCCTCCTGGGAAACGCAGTTCTGTCCTCTTCAGTAGAAATGTATCCATATATCTGCTCTGTACTACAATCTCCACAATCTGTGCTCTCTGGCACCACCTGCAGCTGTAATATATTTCCTCTTAAAGGGCTGAAATCACAACAGGGCTACATATATATAGATCTATATATCTAGATCTATATATATATATTGTGTAGGCCAAACACAGGTAACCTCTTAGAGTTTGTAAGTTCTTTGATCACTAGATTTTAGGCTGGCCTTACATTATGCATACAATACACACAAAATGCTTGATTCCCTTATCCATGCTATATAATGTGAATGGGGGAATCTCCCCTGCCGGATATTGTGAGAACAGGTCAACAGCTGATTGGCTGCAGTCAGCATTCGGCCAACAATTTTTAGCCCACCTCTTTCAACAGAAGTTGATTGAAAAATCAACTTTCGTTGAATGGAGGGGTCCCAGCAGGGCCACATACTGCTCAAATTTCAGTTGAGTCAGCAAGACAATAAACAAAATACATTTACCCATCCTGCCTAAAGGTGCCCATACACCTATCGATTATCGTTTAGAAATCGTCCACAAATGATCTTTCGAACGATAATCGATCAGTTGATGGGAACACAACAATTTATTTACTGTACTCCTGTCTGAATTTGCTCAAATGGTCAGCCTGGAAAACTTGTTTTGAATCGATCAAAAATCGATTGATTACTGGCATTTCCGTACGAAAAAATTGCAACATGACCACTGCACATGCGCAAATGAAAATCCGTTCCGTCGATCGACGAAATTCAGTGAGTTAGTATTGCTAACAAACAATAATTGAAATTGACATTGGTCTTTGCATGATGGGGTATTCAAGCGGAAATCGAACGACGATTCGATGATGGCACGAAAGAAATTGAACGATAATCGATAAGTGTATGGCCAGCTTTACCCTAACTACCCAATCCCACCCCCCGTTACTTGCTTACCTCAGTAGGATAGCGGGGGTCTACTCCAAGGCTTACATACTCTGGCTAAGAACTTACTGAGCATCTACAGTCTTGAGGGAAATCCCCATATAAGTCTATGAGGGGTCATTATGCAAGTGCAACTAGCTCTGAGAAAGTTTCAGCTGGAGGTAAATAAACATGGAAGAAGACCGCATATGTTAGACTCATGTAATTAAGCAGTTGGTGGAGGTGTTTGGCAGTTAACATCAGAAGCGTTGGGCAGGGTAGGTAAATGTATTTTGCCTAAAAGTGCATTTGCCCCTTAATAAGTATTCTAATCTTTGGAACCTTTCACAGTGTTCTGCTTACACTCAACAGTCAGCTGGATGAAGATGTGAAAGAAAACATTACTTTGTTAAGTGAATGGTCTAGACTTCTTTACTACTTTAACCCTACTGTCTCACAGCTTCTGAGGGTACATAACAGTATTAAACTGTTAGTTACGTTAAAAAGTGGAATGTCAATGTTTTGTTGCTCTGTCATTCAGTGAGTGCACATTAATTTTAATTTCAAAATGAATAATCATGGCCAAAATCTTGACCACTCTAACCTTGACCACTTTTCTTTTCCTTAAACAACTCCAAGCTGATTTATGCCAAGTTTATATACATTAGAGGTTTACCATTAGAGTGTTTTCAGTGTCTTAACCAAAATAAACTGCAACATTGTGTTTACGCAGCCTAATGGCTTCAGTTTTTATCCGCATCAGAGTTTCCATAGCTGAAGCTCATATATTGGCTGATGTATAAAAAGTGAAGGAAAGTAAACATGAAGTTGTTGGCCATGTCAACCAGTCCAGTTCACTCCTCATTTTCAGAACCACACTAGAAAAATGTCAGGTCTGCTCTGGTTGTTATGCAATATATGAACAATATTCCTTTCTTTCATTTTTTTTTATTCAGCCCAATAGTGCCAAAGTGTTACAGAGTGTCAAACATACATTTCTATATTGATCCTAAACTGGCCTAAAGACAAAAATGCAGGCACCTAGTGAATATACCCATTAATGTCTTCTTGAGGGCTCCAGAAGCCAACGGTTGCTCCAATATAAAAATACCAACACGTTCTACTATTATCAAAACAAGTCACACCCCGAAAGTAAGTGTTTCCCCGAAAGTAAGACCTACCCCGAAAGTAAGACCTAGCGCTATCTTCAGGAATTTCTGTAATATAAGACCTACCCCGAAAATAAGACCTAGGTCGGTGGTAGGTCTTATCCCTGTACGCGGCATAGCCAGTGGGGTCGAAGTGGACGGCATCAGAGCTAGAAAAAAGACCTAGTGTCTTTTTTCGTTGAAAAAAATATATAAGACAGTGTCTTATTTCTTTTACTCTCTATTTAGACAAGGAGAAGAAATAATATATATGTACGGTAATATACTGTATTTCATAGCATGAACCAGGGATGGTCATTAAAGTAGAAAATGCATGGTGCACATCAAACAGCATCACAAGCCTTAGTGATAAGTAACTGATGGAGTGTGAATCTAAATATCATATAAATCACCAGCACATCATGCTTTATTTCCCAGGTTCTCCCCCCGTCTCCCAGCTGAAGTAATAGGGCGCGGGGAGAGAGGGGACTATTTTCTCCCTTTTGGCAAGCGGAATAATATCAGGAGCCACGGCTCCCGACAAGTAGGTTTAAGTCCCGGCCTGCAGTAGAGCGCGCAGCAGATATCAATCCACCCCAGCGCCTACAACAGATTAGGTTTGGAATACAGTACATATTGTCACCTGTCAGTGCAGAAGCTGGGGGGGTCTGTGTGTGTGTGTGTGTGGGGGGTCCCTTAGAAGGGCTGTGCTGCAAGTTTTCTACTTGCAGCGGAGCCCCTGCTAATGCCCCCCCAGCTCCTGCACTGACAGGAGACATTATGACAAGGGACACTGATGGACATTGTGCACCACCACCCGCCATGGTTTCTGAGGTCCCCCACTCTTCTATATACTAGAACCTTGGTTCTTAACCAAAATTGGGTTGCGACCCTGTGTTCAGTGGGTCACCGCATGCCTTTCACTTTTCTAGGTGAGATGCTCCTCAGCCTCCCCCTAGTGTAGCACTGTCAGTTCTCGCGCCAAGCAGCCATTCAAAATATGCCCAAATGTCAGTTATCACATAGGGGGATAACAATCCCCCTATGTGATAGCACAGGTACACTGACAGGTCCTCTTTATGGAGACATTAGGGGTCTAGGGGGGGGGCGCGCAAAGACAGCACATACATACAATCGGCAGGCTATAGAGCCGCCAATCGTATGTATATCAAACAGCCGGTAACGGCTGTAAAGAACGGGCGGGTTTTTTCTGCCCATGCCCGCTCGCTAGGGGGCCACGCGTGAGCAGAAAAAAAAGCCGTCTGATGACCTGCCAATGTGAGTCTGCCGTCCGTCCATTTTTTCACAACGGCCGGACGGCAAGAGGTTAAAGGTCTAATGTTAGTCCTAGGCCTGGTTAACACCTGCACACTCTGAGGACGACTGGCAATGTGCGTGATCGGCATGTGTCTGTGGAAACACGCCAAGACGCACTTGCTGTGCCATTGATTTCTAAAGGCACCCCAAATGCGGCCAGCAAGTCGTGAGGTTTTCTGCTGCATTTTCATGCATGCAAAAGCAGCAGAAAAATGCATCCCGTGCATCGCACAAAATAGTGGAGGAGCCAATTTGCTGTGTTTGCCACGCAGATAACTTTGTAATATTCCCTTCGCACACTGTACCAATGTACCCCAAAAACCAGCTGGTGCTGGAGCAACTAGTGGATGGCGCCACAATGTACGATTTAGAACATATGTTGTCCGCACACCATTCTGCTTCGGAATGTCCTTTTTATTTGTATTCCTTTAGCATGACATGTGAATGCAAACGTGTATGCCTTTAACATGCACATGACATGCTAAAGGAATACAAATAAAAAAGACATTCCGAAGCAGAATGGTGTGCGGACAACATATCTTCTAGATGCCACGCAGATATGACCATTAAAATTAATGGAGCAGCGGAACATGTAAGTGTGATCCAGGCCTTTATTCTTTACTCATAATTAACTTGGGAGGGCCAATCAGGAAGCTGGGCCCTTTGTCCCTTTGGTTTGCCACTGGGTGCACTGTAGTCAGGAAAAGTGATATTAAAGGATAATGTTTTCCCCTCCCCAATGTTAGTGTAAGGACTTGCTTTAAATGATGCCTCTTAATCCGATCATCTTCTTCTTTCCTGTAGTTTTCAGCTGTCCCTCCAGCCCTGGTGCCGATCTTCGATCCAGTGTTGACTCCTCTGTCTTCCTCTCCTCTGATGTCCCACGGACTCAACTCCATATACTTACCTTGTGTCTCTCCTCCTCTCCAGGCCAAACATCTGAACTGCGCATGCGCCCGCCCCAAGATCTTTTGCGGACACCCAAGAAATTTTCAGATGTCGGACGGGAGCGCGCTGCGGACACACAGGTAAGTAATAACCCTTTGCAAAAGTAGTTTATATATGCAAAACAAGTGAGGGTTTAATAACCCTTTAAGTCTGGGGCACTCCATCCTTCACACTGTGCCTGCATTATGTGTATCACAAAGCTCTACAGCAACAAAACACAGTAATGTGCAGTGTGGATGACAGACCCATTTTAATGACAGTGATGTGCCACGTTGTTTGGGAGAGATTCCATTGCTGCACACAAAAATGTCAGGATGTGTAGAAAAAAAAAGAAAAAAGGACAAATAACTGCAACGTAATGTATTATTACATTATTCTATTGTGTAAGCAACACCTTTATTTTCTGCTAGCGCCCCTTGCGACATTAGACTCTGGATCCGCCCCCGCCCACTAAATTAGGCTGCCACTCCGGGATTCGAATCCTGTATATACCACAACCGCTGTAAGCTGATGGAATCGGCACCTGGTCGTTGCGGTATTCAGGATTGTGGTTGGCGTTGGACTACATGTTGCAACCATCTGGCGCCAATGCCATCCGCTATTAAATCAGCTCCCGGCGGATGGGACATGTAATCCGACGCCACCCACAATCTCCCTCTTCGTTTCCTCTGTGGTGTTGGGAGGAAATTACATCACTCCCAGCACTCTATGGCAGATAGCCACACAAGAGGGAGACATCCAACCATGCACTTCTGGGCCAGAGTCTAACCCATCTGTCTACATACACATACCTTTTTATTGTAATATACATGTATGTATATGTGTGTGTACCGCATTACTCTCATATTTGTAATCTTATTTATATACACTTATTTCGTTTTTTTCAGTGTATGATTTAGTGGTGAGAATTATTAGTGCCCCCCCAGTTTTGACTGTGGTATCTTATGTGCCCCCCCTATATATTGTTCCTAGAGTCGCCACTGGCTGGAGCTATGGCTGCGAGGGAGCTACATCCATGCATGCATTACTTACAGCTCCCTCACCTGTCCTTTAGAGGTGCCTGAACCGGAGTGGCGTCACATTCTGGCTACTGGCACCTCTACAAGGTGTGCAAGGGAGTTGTGCAAGCAATGCACATATGGATGGAGCTCCTACACAGCACAGCAGCCCACACTGGACCCCAGGCTGAGGATCCACTCCAGTTCTCGTAATATAGAATACTGGGTGGATCTTAAAAAAAATGAAAATGAAAATTTGTTTTTGGAGTGTATGTGTGAGATTGTGTCTGTGGTTGTGTGTGAGATTGTGTCTGTGGTTGTGTGTGTGTCTGTCAGTGTTTTTGAGGGCCCGTTCACACTAGTACAGTGCATTAATCGAACAGTCCTGTGCCATTAATGCACTGTACTAGGCAATCACAACTACTATGTGTTCTGGTGCTGGAGGTGCATTGTGTTGCCATTTATTTGAATGGCACCCCAAACGCACCTCCCGCCCACAGCTCAATCGCCTGCACCGAAACGCACGGTACCGCAATGCAGTGCCACTTGGGTTGCGACCTAATGAACAAGGACCAATGTGGGTCCTGAGGTTTCACAGGTTGAGAACCACTGCACTAGAAGATGGCGGTGCGCATAAGCAGAATGCGCCGGCAGTCGCTATGGCCACCACTCGTTCTGCAGTTTCATTGTGCGGTTTCGTTTCTTTTGACAAAGTAAATGAAAATGTTTCTCATTTGCATTCATTTTGTGCAAAACGAATCTGTTTGCCATGCACATGTCTAGTGCATGTCTAGGGTATGTGGCCTGGTGTGGTGCAGGGGGGGGGCACTCATTTGCTTTCCTGCCCTGTCAGGCTACTGCTCGGATTAGGGGTTTAGTTGGAAATTTTAGGGGTCTAATTTTAGACCTAAAGCGTCTGGTATGAATTTGTAGGGGAACCCTATGCATTATTTTTTTTTTTTTTTTTACAACGGGGGTCCCTTCTAGCATTCCTACTAGAGGGGCCCCAGCAATAGTTTTCTTCTTATTCTTTTTTTTGACAACTTGCAGGGGACCGTTCTCCCCACTCTGTTTATGTGTTCGGTTGTGCCATGTCGAAGCATGTGAGTTCGCTCAGCTGTGTCCTTCTGCTGCCTTTGGCTGCTGCACGGGCTATCGTGAATAGTGGGTACAGCAGCCCTTTGGTTTGGCTGAACCAAAGGCTTCCACCTAAATCTTTGGGACTACTTGTCCCATGATTCCTTGTGTGCTGTCCACTCTGTGCATGTGTCTACCATACACAGCACCAGAGAGCTATCAGCCCCTATTGTGCATGTCCCCTGAGCAGCGGCATGTGTGGATTCAGTCCTGGCCAGAGGTGTGCACATCAGGGTGGCACCAGGGAGACCCTGCAAAGCAAAAGAGCCACCCTATAGGCGACAGCTCCAAACAGCTAATTGCAAAGGCCTATTATTCAGTAACAACTGCAAAAAAAGGGGACAGGAAACAACTGTGGTGAAAGTATGCAGCTACATTTTATTCTATTGTATTTTAAAGGAGAGTTTACATCTACTTTTTGGGAGTGGAAAAGGATTAGAATCCTTGTCAATTTCTATACAATGGGGGGAATTCATCAAAACTGGAGCAGACAGAATCTGGAGCAGTTGCCCATGGCAACCAATCAGCTTCTCTCTTCAGTTTGTTCAGTTAAGCTTTGAAAGAGGGACACTGCTTGGTTGCCATGGAAATTTGCTCCAGACTTTGTCTGCTCCAGTCTTGATAAATTCACCCCGTTGTCATTTCCTTTCAAAATGACAGGAAGAAAATCCAGTTCTAATCCAGGGACGTGCGGTCAGGGGAGGCAGGTGAGTTAGACAGTAAGTACTATACTTGTCGCACTCCTTACCGATATGTCCCTTGTAGTGGGGGGTGCTCGCAGTAACTGAGGATGGCGCCGCGAATGTCAGCAAAATTGTAGAAATGTCACCAGCACACCAATCCTTTTAAAATAGCAAAAGCTTCATTTATTGAAGTTTTTTGTCATATGACCAAACAAGCACTTTCGGATCCGCACAGAGTCCCTTCATCAGGCTTTACCATTGACGCTGGTGAGTTAGAGCCTCACCTACTATTATGGATGAAAAAGCTGTCAGCTTCAAGTCTGAAGCTGACAGCTTTTTCTCCATTCAGAGCGGCTTCTTACAGGTTACACAGGAGGCAAGCCTCTCCGCTATGTAACCTGTCATGGACGGAGCGCTGCCTGTTAATTACAGGTGGCGCTGCATCTAGTATTTGACAGCTAAGTTAGGTTACACAGCAGCTGGCTTCCCCACTGCTTGTGTAACCTAACATAGTGAGGCAAGAGTTGCAAAAGCTTCCATTCTATGTTAGAGGCTTGAGCTCTATGAATGGTTTGGGCCAATGGCAAAGCGCCATTGGTCCAAGCTTCTCCCAAAAAAAAATGAAAACAAAAACACTGAGGACGTCGAACTTGATGCCTCACCTGTTACCAGTAAGTGAGGGACAGGGAGGCTCCTCCCTCCTTTACACTAGCTTGGTGGCCGGGTTAAGGGGATGGGGCTTCATCTGGATGGGGGTGGGGCTTTGATGGGATGGGGCGGGGCATGCTGGGGAATGCCTCAGCCAGCACAGACAGTACCGCACATCACTGTTCTAATCATTTCTCTATTGTTAAATTGTATTTATTGCCATGTGTGTCCCCACTGAGAGTTTCTTTTACTGTTCTGCTCCACAGCAAATACACAGGAAGTGAGAGGAAATCTTTGTAGTGGGGGCACTATAAAAGCTTAACAGAGGTTCATACTTTCCCAATAAAAAAAAATAGAAAGAAATGGATTTATGCTTTAAAGGTAAGTGCATTCTTTGAGATTTTTATATACAATGATAGGAATTTACAGTATATTCATACTATGAATTGCTCTAATTGTTGAAAAAAAAAACAAAGTTTAACTAAAATGAAGACATAGATAAATTTTGAACGAGATATAGAGTACTTTACGGAACTTAATAGATTACAGATCACTAGAGCAACATCTGTAAGGTAGTACACCCAGTCTAGTAAACTGGGCAGATTACACCCATTAAGTCTGTATCTGGTGCTCCAAACTGGAAGCAGGACCATTTATTTGACTCATTTTATTTTATGAGTTCTTGGAAAGTTAGACTCTAGGTGTTCGTAATCAAAAAAAGACATACTCTAAAATGAATTACATATCTGGATAGAGCATGTTAAATATTACCTGTAGATTATTAGAAGTGTTACATTTAGCATAGATAAGAAAATGTAAAGTGCACTCACTCTTGCAAAATCATTGAAACAGTGTGCACTTTGATACTTAACTTGGGATCATTTTGGATGGACAATGACAAATCTGAATTATTACCTTTTGTATCGAAATACAACAGTAATTTGTTTACCAAATGGCTCTATAAATTTAAGAGTGGACTGAGAACATGTACTTGAACTTCTTGAAAAATGAGAAACCTAAAATTCCAGATTGCCATTGTATAACCTGAAAAGTCCTGAAGGCCATTTTTGTTTCTATAACAGCTAGAACATTTTGTATGACATGCTTGACTACCTTGAAAAAGATGTAATTTAATTTGTAATTAATTGACTTTTAAAGCAAAACTCCTGTTTTATTTTTAAAACTCCTCTTCTCTGGCAGAGTGCGTTCTGATAGTGATCCTTTATTTTTTAAACATTTCTGTCCCTTTTCATGTATACGAGGATCCTCAGTAAGTGTTCTTCCTTGTATGGGCACTAGTATACTTGCGACTCTGTGATATTTAGCATTGCACAGCTATTTTATGTTCCAGCTGGCTGGCATCCCCCCCTCATTGAGTTCATGCCCCCCTGTTGGGTTCACACGCCCCTGTAGCTCCATAGCTCCACAGACAACAGGGGTGATATAGCTAGAGGGCTAATGCAGTCAATGGGTGTTACTGGTGGCATAGTTATCTTCTCTGACGCATGCTTAGTATAACCCCCCAGATATTGATATCATCACTGCTCCCTTCTCCCCAGAGAAGAGAGAGGAACAGACTGAAACTTGTAACTCATGTTTAAGGTATTTAAGGCTTTTTTCTTTGACCAGAAGCAATCATTGAACAGAGGCAGGGAGGTACACGAAGGTATAATAATATTTTTTAGCTGGAGTTCCACTTTAATTGACATAAAGCCTATTTCCACCTTTGCAAAGGTATACAAAAAAAAAGCATATGCCAGCAATGTACACAAAACGTAAATTTTTTTGTTAGCTTTCCTCTTCATATCCTCATGGAAATGGCTGCCTATTTGCTCTGCAAATAATGTGTGGATATTACAACTGAGCTCTCTCTTCCCCTATTCATAGTGGTAACCTCCCTGAACAGTGTATTGTGTGTGTATGGGTAGATCTGATGTTCAGTGCTACACAGAATCACAGGGAGGGGACAGCTTTTTTTTATGTGTATTTTTTGTTTTTTAATCATTATATTTTGTGGTACAGGACTGATATTGCTCATCAGTCCCTGCAGTAAAAGTACCTTAGAATCGAATGTACCTACAGCAGTCACCCCAACTCAGCAGGGCCTGCCAAATGCCTGGATATTGTCTAAAAGGAAAATGCAAAGTAAATAAAGCCCTAAAGCTGATCCAGGAATTAGGAAAGCTAAATCAGAGTGATCATCCCAGCCTTGCAGTGTGGGCAGTACAAAACTACAGCTCCATTGTCAAGGGAGAACAGAAAACAGATCTATTCCAACTCTGTTTTTAGTTGACTGAAACAGTTCCTATTGCATAAACGTGTATGGTCACTTGAGCCAAGCATACAGATACAGGTGAAACTCGAATAATTAGAATATCGTGCAAAAGTAATTACAGTAAGTGCTGCAAAAGGGGCCCAAACCAAGTACTGAGTACATATGCATGCTTGTACTTTTCAGAGGTCCAATATTGTTCTATGTACAATCCTTGTTGTATTGATTGCATGTAATAATCTACTTTTTTGAGGTTGTGGATTTGGGGTTCTTGGGGTTTTCATGAGCTGTAAGCCATAATCATCACAATTATGACAAATCACGGCTTGAACTATCTTGCTTTGCATGTAATGAGTCTATCTCATATATTAGTTTCACCTTTTAAGTTGCATTAGTGAAATAAATGAACTTTGCACGATATTCTAATTATTCGTGTTTCACCTGTATATGGAATTCTCTGCTGTCTGTTTTACCTGCTGGAGGTCAAATGATACCTACACATCCATCTGCTTATAAACTATGTGAATACCCTTGTATGAATAAATGAAATAATTTGCAGAGAGTTGTGTTGTTATTTCATTGTTTGACTGGTCTACATTGTTTGGTGAGTATGTTACTATACTGGGGTGTAAACTAATGCATCTAATGTTCTCTCTCCTAATTAAAGTTCATGGAAAGTCCAAATGTTTTTTTTTTTTTTTATATGGGAGGGTTAAAACCCTTGTCAGGTTTTCATTGGTGTACGGTATGTGCCCCCACTGGAGAGATCCCCCTTGCAATTGTTTCTGATGAGCATTATCCCTGGTAGAGAAATCGATAGGTAATCCAACATTTTTTAGTTTTTACTGGAACAAGAGGTAGAGAGATCTTCTCTTACTTTCTGCTTTGTCTCTAGGACAGGAAGTAAATGAAAATCTTCCAGATGGGACAGAGACAGCAAAAACCTGACAGGGGGCATAACCATGTCATGCTTCCTAGACTCCATGTCATTAATTTCTTCTATAGATGCTGTGATTAGGGATGCACCGATACTAGTAACACTATCGGTGCCGATGCCCAGTATTTGGGCGAGTACTTGTACTCGCCCAAATGCTCCGATGACTTGCCCGATACTTCTGATATCAGGAAGCCGGGAAGCGAGTCATTACACGCTGCCTGATTGGCCGGGAAGCTGGCTCCATGCTCCATTGTCACTTCCATCATGAAGCCGGGCGCTGTGTAATGGCGCGGCACCCAGCTTTCTGATTCGCCGAGAAGCCGGCTTCATGCTCCCTCATCACCTCGTGACGAGTAGCATGAAGATGGCTTCCCTGCTAATCGGGAAGCCGGGTGGCGAGTCTTTACATGCCGCCCGACTTCACAGCTAATCAGGAAGCCAGGTGGCGAGTCATTACACGCCGCCTGGCTTCCTTAATGGGATTTCCGGTATCGGTATTTGGTATCGGTGAGTACCGGAAAAAAAAATATTGGTGCTCCAACTCGATACCGAAAAACCGGTAACGGTGCATCCCTAGCTGTGATCAGAGCATACTCACCCAAGTATTGAGGTTCGATTAGTACTGTGGATCTAGACTACTAGAGAACACAACAAATACGGGGATAACCCCTACAAAACAGGTACTATCCCGTAATTAGGAAAGCTAAATCAATAAGCACATTGATCATCCTGGCCTTGCAGTGTGGGCAGTACGAAACTACAGCTCCTGTTGTTAGCTTACTGAAATAGCTTCTCTTGAATACCCACCTCTCTTCCATTTCCTAATACGTAATCTGTATGGCTTTTTTTTTTTTTTTTTAATCAGAACTAGATTTATTTGAGTTACTAATATAATTCTTGTCTGGTTGTTGGTGATGATCAGCAGCAGCAGAAGATACTAGATTTATGATGGGCCTCATGGGGAACTGTCTCTGTACATAGCATCATGAAACAATCCTCTCCTTATAGCACTGTAATGTGCACAATTTATAGTTTATATAAATATTGGAAACTTTACAGGCATACAAAAGCCAATTGACTGAAGACCAACACAACTGTAATCTTTCCAAAACAAAGTACAAGTAGTGTCTACGTTCTTCAATACATAAACTGCTACAATATCTGTTACATTCCACAAGGCTCAAAGATAATTAAATGCTGCCCTCTGCTGGTTTAAAATGAGAACATATCTGAATTTGTGCTTTTTATTTTTTGAATTATCATCTGCTATTTCTGTTCTTTGTTCTGGCAATAAAGATCAGCCATGCTATTTTGAGCTCAGTGGGGTACGACGCGTTACAACAGCATTGCACCATGCTGTGGCTGTAGAACTTACTGAAAAGTAATTTCGATAAAGCTATAAAAAAAAGCAGTTAAAGGAGAATTATGAGGGCCTCATAATCTGAGCCGACCGGTGACAATGAAACTGTCACATGTCGGCTCAGTAGAACACATACCGTCGCTCGCTCACTTCTCGATCTATCTGTGCAGAGAGCCGTGACTGTCACTCACGGCTCCCTGCAGAGATCCTCCCCTGTCCGATCCTCCAGCACTGACTGGCGGAACGGACCGGGGAGGGGGCGGGTACAGCTGGCTCTGCCTCTAGATAGGCAGAGCCAGCTGTCACTCACGCAGCTGGGTGGATCCAGACAGCATTTTGGGATCAGTTCCAGCTGCGGCGTCTCAGTATACCGTGAGCTGTAGCTTGCGGTATACTGAGTTTAGGGTGACGGGAGGACGCTAGTTTGTGTCCTCCCGTTACCCTTAGGAGAACTATGGGGAAAAGCCCCAACCCCATAGTTCTCCTTTAAGATTAAATGATACATTGTTTCTTTTACCGCACACCGACAGCCATCTGTTCAAAAACATTGCTCTGCAAGACGTTCTGTGCCCACATGTTATGTGTTTTATAAGGAAGATTACTAGACAAGTTTAAGAAAGCTTTTATAGCAGGGGTGGGTAAACTCTGGCCCTCCAGCTGTGGTGAAACTACAGATCCCATCATGCATTTGTCTCTGGCTGTGAAACTCTTGCAATGCATCACGCGATTTGTCGTTCCAGAACAGACGAAGGGCTGGAGTTTGCCCACCCCTGACGTAAAAGCTTTCTATTTTTAAATTAGTCTAGTATTTGTCCTTATACACCTAAAGTGGGCACAGGAAGTCTTGCATAGAAATGTTTTTGAACTGATTATTTATTACAGCCTGTTATATTTGGTAGTACTATATAGATTACATTTTAGAGAGGCAGCATGTATTTGTGCCTAGTTTGCCTCTTTGCCTCTCTTTTGTCGATCATCAACTACAACCTGAGAATATTATTATTTCACAATGGACAGGATTATATTATTGGCCTCTGGGGTACCTGCCTTGTCTAGGCAGGTGATCAACGTAACTGTATTTTGTTTTTACTATATCACATACAAATATACAGACCATCTTAATTAAGCTTTAAGCAATCATTTTCTATAATAGTCCTGAAAGTATATTAAATCTGTCAAACTCAATCAACCTTCTAAGAAAATAATATATGTATTGTGCTGAATACCGTCATGGTCTTCAAAGAACTACTGTATATATTGTAAATCTATGTATTTAATATCTATGTTGACTATTATGTATATGTAACATTTTGAAATAATAAAATGTGTTCATTTTTATACAAACAAATCTTTATATGCAATAGATCTTGCTTGGGTGCTGTATTCATAGCCCCCAGCTTCTCCTCGATGGTTATAAACTAGTCGGCTTAAGTGATCAAGGCTCCATTCGGCTGTACGGATGCGCACAGAGCCGCTCTAAACACAAAAAGCAATGCACTTCAATGTTCATTGTTTACACCATTGCGGGGACCGCAGGGACCTCCAAATAGTGCAACCGCGATAATCCGGTGGTTTCCGCACGTTCGCAGCTATTTAATGGCCGCAAACGAGCGGCATTCACGGTCTTCCGTACGGAAAACCGTACGGGAACCGCTAACGCCTTAGGCACCTGCCAGCAACCCCTTCACCAACTGTCCCACAGGGGATAAAATAGGGAGTAGGTTTGAAAACTTTGTGTAAAAGCTATAGTCATGCCGCATATAATCTGGTACCTGGAGCTGCCTGTCCACACCTTCTTGCTTATCAATAACATAAACTCGTATGATCTCTTGAGATAAGCATGCAGATATATGGAGTTCTCTGCTGTCTGTTTTACCTGAAGGTGGTAAAATGATACCTACACATTCATCTGTCTCATAAACTATGTGAATACCCTTGTATGAATAAAGGAAATCATTTGCAAACAGCGAGTTGTGTTGTTGTTTCATTGTTTGACTGTTCTACATTGTTTGGTGAGTATGTTACTATACTGGGGTGTAAACTAATGCATCTAATGTTCTCTCTCCTAATTAAAATGCATGGAAAGCCCAAATGTTTTTTTACATAATGGAAGGTTTTTATTACTGTACTGTATGTGCCCCCATTGTAGAGATTCCCCCTTGCGATGGTTCCTAATGAGCATTGTCCCTAGTAGAGAAATCGATAGGTAATCCAACATTTTTGAGTTTTTACAGCAACAAAAGGTGAAAGGAAATCCTCCAATGGGAACACATGTTCTGCTGTCAACTGTCTAAGAGAGGATATCCCCTCGCTTTAGAGAGATGTTCTCTTACTTCCTGCTTTGTCTCTAGGACAGGAAGTAACAAGAAATCTTCCAGATGGGAAAGCAGAAACCTGACAGTTGGCATAACCATGCCATGCTTCTAGTCTCCATGTCATTAATTTCTTTTGTACGTGCTGTGATCAGAGAATACTCTCCCAAATATTGTGTCTTGCTTAGTACTGTGGATCTAGACTACAAGAGGGGACAACCCTTACAAAACAGGTACTATCCCGTTTCAAGGGATATCTGAGAAAGGAGGATGGCAATGGGAGTCTAGGCTGGCAGTGGAAGTATAATGTGTCCCGGAGCAGGGCTAGATTAGGGGCAGCTGATGACTTAAACACAGCCCAACAATAGTGCCCTCCTCGAGCCCCTCCATTGCTTAACTGACAAGACATTAAAACTGAAATGAAAATTTGAAAATGTATAAACCTTTTTCAGCCCCAGGTCAGACCCCACAAATATATAAAATACAAACCTTTTTTATATTACTTTTTAACAGACTAGGCATGGATTGAATACAAGCAACTGACTGAGATCTTTCATGCAGAAATGGGAAAGGGAAATCACTTCTTTGATAAATGATAATTAACAAGTCTAGGGGTCTGGTCTAACTTTGTCTCTGGGCTAAAGGTAAATGAGCCTTAGAGAAGTCTATGGGGCTGTAAGTTGCCTGTACAGCCAGAAAAGTGAGAACTTGCAGCAGGGAATGTAAATATATGTAACAGAGGCTGCAGCAGCCGGTATATATCTGTGGAGTGGGACGGTGGGATCAGTTAGCATAGGGACAATGGGCAAAAAGGATAAGTGCATTTATATTTTTGGGTATGATAGCTAGGGGGGAAACTCTGTGGTGCCCTAAGCATGCATTTATTTTACTTAATGGTTAATCTAGTCCTTCCCTGAAGGCCCAATATAGATTCGTTTTTGCTATATAATTGGATGGCAGCTCTGGCTTTACAATTTTCATTAGTTTCCATTTACATTCCTTCCATTGTTTTCCTTCATGTATTCTTCAATCTCAGGATAGGAAAAATGTATTAATTTAAACATATGAGTATCTGTAGAAGTGCAAACCTATACCATTCACAAACTCCAATATGTTGTAGTTAGAGTGTCTATAACATGGGCATGTGCAGAAGATGAAAGGTAGTATAAATAACAGATTGAGACCCCTTTTACAAAGGATGCTGGAAAACAAGTTTCATATGAAAAAAGAAAGCCTGTCTTATGTAACATGTGGTCAACATACATTCAGATTACATCAACTAGAACAAAACAAAAAAGAATAGATAGAAAATGAAATCATCATATAAGTGCTGCATTTTTTATTTTAATTCTAAGAACATATGGAGCTGCAATAAAATAGTTGCCAAATTCAATACTTAAGGTAGACCTTGAAGTAAAATATAAGCTCTGCTTATAATATCTGGACCCCTACTCCTCCTGGCGTGGGGGTATTTGGAGGATCTCAGATCTTTGGAGACAAGCAGGTGGGCATCTATGTTCGGTCCACTGCCCTTTCTTTTTTTTTCCTTTTCGTATTGTACGGCCAGCAATCTGACTGATCGGACTACTCATCTCATGTAAGTTACTTTAGCCGCTGTGCTCTATTTATGTATATACACTGTGTTACCACTTAGAGGAGGATTCCTCTGTATATCTAACCAGACACGATCTCTATTTCTATTGGACTGCGGCTTGTGATCATGCCCTCTCTATTCATCCCTTTTTTAGGCTTGTTATTATGTCTCCCACCTCCTACCCCTGACTCAGTATTGGGACTTGGCTCATCATTGTATACCCCTACCACCCCCAGGGGGGACCACGTGGGTGCATGGCTCGGATAGACCCGCCCAGATACATATGTATAAGCATATGCAAATTGGTAGGCGAAAACCTTACCTGATGTTTTATCATTATTTTGAAGAGAATCATGAATGTTTGTTTATTATGCTCCTTTCTTTAAAAATTATATAGATATTCCCTGTTGCCTGAAGAAGCGCCTGTGCGCGTGCAACGTCGTATGAGCTCCTCCATCTCCAAATCTTTCAACTTTATTTACCACAGTATTTAATGAATTGCTACTTTGATGTTTATTCTTGATGTTTACAACAATATCATATCAACCACTATGTAATGCATATATACTTTTGCCTGTATGTTATAATCATGTACTAAGTAAGGTTTATATGGAGTGAGCATACAGGGAGCTAATTATCTAGCTAATTTTTAATGGACCTTTTTTCTTTTAAAAACTATTACAATTAAAATCAACTTTTTATACAAATTTTTGCTTTGTGGAATTGTCTTTTGGTGCCTAAAAGGACTCAGCAATTCACAACTCACTATTCACTGTTGGAGCCCCTGAATGAAAACAATGTTCAGTATACTGTATAAGAATAAGTATACAAGAATATGATGAGGAGGCAGAGTGCATATAATATAGTCAGTTCTCTTGCACCTTACCACCTTGTTGCAGTTCACCATATACAAACAATGGAGATTTCTCCTAAAGGGTGCATTGATGGACATCTCTACTGAGTAGCCTGTGTCGTTGTCAACCCAGGACGAGACTTTGAGTTCTTTTATGAATAGGTGAATTTATTGACCATACAGCAATATTGTCCATATTGGAGAGATACAAGAGTACTCTGCTAAATAGTTCTTGCACTCACAATTTATAGTTGAACAGAATACAAGAGACGTTGACCAAATGACTGTAAGTCATTTTGGTGTCACCCCTCCAATGGTGTCACCCGGGTGCGGGACGCACCCCCCTTGTGACGCCACTGCGTTGACCATCCCCAGGCAACATGAAGGTGTACATGTCTTGTTTGCAGTTTAGATTTAGGATTAATTATCAGTACATAATTTATGTGCCATAATTATCTGGACACTAGAAATTCTTAAAACATGAAAAGTGACCCTTGTTTGGACAAAGACTAGGGCAGCATTGCCTTAGGCAATGTACTCAATGAACAGGTGCAGAAAAGAGACAAGAATGACAACACATATCCCACACTTCCACCATACCCTAAGGCCTTCTCCTCACTCAAAGCCGATTCCCAAGGACACTTTAATGTAATGTAGAAAGTTTGGTCTTCCTTTGGAATAGTTCAAAAGTTCATGCAGGTAAAAGTTGGTGAATCTTGAAGCAAAAGTTAATGCAGGCATAGGATGATAACACTCAAAACAAGATGGAGTCAAGTAAGGTGCAATCTTGCACCCACACCTGCATCTCCAATCATCAAAAGAATAGATAGTCCATGATAGTCAAACTCACCTCAGTCATACAGCATCAGAATGCAACAAACAGCACGGGTGCGTGGCATTTCTTGGTTGTTATATCAACACGTTTTGCCCATACTGAGATGCATAACAATTGTTTGATACATAGTGCTTTAAATGTCATTCAGTTTGGGTTTACGTCAACTTTAAACCATGATAATGAAAAAATTACCATTTTAATTACCCTTGGCAGTGCTTTAGTCTGTCAGTTATTATTTTTTTGTATTCATTAAATACTTTACTGTATGCTTGGCTGATTATATCACACTCATATTAGAAAAAATGATGCTCACAGCATTCTCAGTGTAAAGGTTAATGCACAAGAAAATAACAAGTGGGCTTCAATGCTTAAAGTAGCTTCAATGAGGTGTCTATCGAGGAGAGCCATTTGAAGTACAGAGAAAATAAGGCCGCTTGAGAAAATGAGAAAAGCTTTTCCTCATTTAAATGCTCATTGATGTGAGAAAAGAATGTTTCAACATCTCTGGGATATTTATCTGTGTCAACTGAATATTTTGATGAAAAACAATTACTGTGAGACAAATTATTAGTGATCAAATAACTCAGGGCTTCTGCTATATATATATTTTTTTAGTGTTTCCTCATTAGGGAAATCTGCCCCCACTTCATGTTTGTTTTCCCAGATAGGAAGTGTGGTGAGGATCCTGCACTGAGAATATAGCAATAACATTTTTAAAAACGTCATAGTTTCTATTTGGAGGAACTGTGCACAACTGTGGGCAAAAAAATATATATATATTTTAACAGTGCATTGTAAATGAATTATGTTTTTCTTCAGTGGTATTCGCACAGACATCTTCCTAACTCATCCCACATTCTGCAGTCTCATATTTGTGGGGCTGTAATAACACTGCATTACTTTGTTGTGTTATCAAACTAATTTTAATAAGGATACACCAACACTAGTATCAGTATCTCGCGAAAATGCCCCGATACTAAGCACCGATGCTGGAGCTTTACATTTTTTTATACATTCGGCTGCCGTAAGGTTCCACAATTGCTGGGGACCTTGTGGCGGCTGTTTACAGTGGCAGCAGCACATCTCCTCCTGCCCGCACCTGCTAGACCCTGCACTGCCTCCTGAGATGACAGACAAAGCCCTAGTGAGACCACACTGCCCTGGTGAGATGCGGCACACAGCCCTGGTGAGACGCTGTACACAGCCCTAGTGAGACCGCACACCGCACAGCACAGCCCTGATGAGACACCACACACAGCCCCGGTGAGACATAACGCACAGCCCCGGTGAGACGCCGCAGACAGCCCTGGTGAGACACCGCACAAAGCCCTGGTGAGGTACCACACACAGCCCTGGACACCGCACAGCCCTGGTGAGACAGCACACAGCCCTTGTGATATGACACACACAGCCCTGATGAGACCGCCCGCAGCCCTGGTTAGACGCTCCACACAGCCCAGGTGAGAAGGTGCACATAACCCCAATGAGATCGTACAGCCCTGGTAAGACGTTGCACAAAGCTCTGGTGAGACCACACGCATCCTTGGTAAAACACATCATATATAGCTGTTGGTATTCTGCATTGTTGTATAATGTATTGCTGGGATTTGTAGTCCCTCTACAGCTTGGAGTCAGTAGCAGGGTCTCAGCAGTCGCATTTGCAATCGGGCCCCAGCGCTCTACTGCTGTCTTAAAATCATTAGTCTGTATTGTTTTAGCAAAACTGTCACATGACATGGTATTGGTGCATCTAAGAATCCCCCTTTAATACTGTTCTGCACTAGTGTCAAATAAAATGCCACACATGCAGACAAAATAAAAGGGACAAACATGTAAAAAAAAGTCAGTCTACAAAAAAAGACACTTGTTTTTAATTATTTATTAATACTCGTGTGTATACTTTGCTCAGTGTGTTTGCCATTAAGGCTCCATTCACATATAGCGCAAATGCTATATGTGAAACAACTGCACGGATTCCGCTCGTTTGCGGCTATTATATAACCCCGAACATGCAGAATCTGTCAAAAAAGTGCGCTTGGACTATTTTGCAGTCAAAACCGCGCGGCTGCCGTAAATGTGTGAACAATGCACATTTAAAGTGCATTGTTTTTTGTTTAGAGCGGCTCCCTGCGTATTTGGCCGGCCGAATACGCGTGGACGACCTCTCCAGTGTGAATGGAGCCTAAGGCAGGTGGTGCATCTAATGGCATGCATTTTGTATTGATGTGCAACATCCTGTCATTGACTTGAACAGTCAGCTGTAAGTGGCTTCAGGTAGCAGCTGTAAGCTGCTTCACTTGGCAGCTGTACGGCTGTGCATGTCCATGTGAATGAGGCCTTACACATTTTTATTTCTCTACTTCTGTAATTAATCAGTATGGAAATGTATTTTACAACTTAAAAAATATAAAAATAAAAATATACATACCAGACTCCACAAGATGGCAGGATTGCCACATTTTAACATAAGCAATGAGCCTAGAGAGTAGATGCATATAGAAGTGTAGTGCTCCCTAATTTTTTTCAAACTGTGGCACACTACAACATTGAAATGTTCATGACGCATATGATCATGCAATTGAATGTTATTTTAGGCAATTTGTCCTACGACAGACCAGACTAACAATGGAGAATGTGATAGCAAGCGTATCACACATATCACACATACATTTCTCAGGGTCATTTGTGTTATGACCGAACAGGTTAAATAGCCCACCAGTAGAGAAATACCTTTTTTTTGTGTAAGCATGAGAATTGATGTGTGTAAGCCTGAGAATTAAGCAGGCAGTGGGCAAGTGTCATAGACAGCCTGTTTCTTCCAATCAACACCCCATAAGACAAATACATGTAAACAAAGGGGGGATGCTGGCAGACATCATGACCTAAAAATTGCCATAATTGGGTAAGGATATTAGTCAGCATCCCAGCCCCTTTGTTTACATTCAGCTGCTGGCTGGGGAATCGCCTTGCTGGCAGCTGAATTGGCCCGTGGGGGTTCCTAATTGGTTGCTAGGCTTGGTGACCTAACAACCGTCGAATGGTAAAGCTACCAAAACTGGTGACAGGGCTTTTTTGAATTTGATACAGGACCTTTTAAAGGTCCATACTTCCAGAAAAGTGCAGTTAAGGCTTTACTGAATACACCCCCCCCCCCCATTGAGCATACGGAATGAAAAATACTGATAAATACATTGATTCATAAAGTACAAAAAAATTATACTGGGCATGCATGGCCACATATAAAGAATAAGAGCAGATACTGAAAATTACAACATGGGGTTGTTTTACAAACCATCTGTCCTGCAATATCTGTAAACATTTGCCCTGTGTGAGTATATGTACAAACAAACATTCTTTGAGTTTTTTTCATTTACAGGAGTAATAAATGAAAATTTTCTGATTCTAATATCGCATTATGCCACTAGATGGAGTTGAGGAGAACAGAAAAAAAATACTCAAAATTTGATCTCAAAATGGATTGTTTCACCTGCAAATGATGACCTGTGTATTTCAGAATCCTGCTGCACTCCTTACCGAGTATCCCTGTCAGCGTGGATCCTCGAAGTGGCCGCGGAAGGCGCCGCCAATACTGAAGCTTGTTAAAGATGTCAGCAGCACACCATATTGAAGTGAAGAACACGTCTGTTTATTGACGTTTCATGTGAAAACATGACGGATGTCAGGGGGGGTTGGTGGGAGTGGTTTTCTGTTCTGCACATGCCGCCGCCATCTTGGAGGTGGGGTGCATAACGCCACATGATGCCACGCATGTGCGCCATTGGGTGGCGTAATTTGCAGAACGGGTGGCGGCCAGATCAGCCGCCAGGCTGTTCTGCGCATGTGCGTCACCATTTTGGAGTATATCTTGGTATACACCAAGATGGTGGCGCCCACATATTCAGGTGCCACCATCTTGGTGTATACCCATATATACTCCAAAAATGGTGGCACGCATGCACAGAACGCGTTGGCGGCCAATATGGCTCGTTCTGCAATTTCTTTGTGCGGTTTCGGATTCGGAGGCATCAAGCCTCCATCCCCAACAGCATTAAAATTAGTTTCCATTGACGAAACTAATGAAAATGTTTTTCATTTTCATTTGTTTTGTCCAAAACAAATTTTTTTGCCCTGCACATGTGTATAACATACCATTTAGCAGGGAGATGGCCCTAATTTTTATGCAACATCCAGGGCAACATGCGGAAAACATCAGTTCTTCAATTGTCCATGACACTATATCCTGACATCACATAATTTGTATATGTAATATTTTTTTTTTTAATCTCATCTTTGACAATGAGTTAGGACAAAACTAACTGCTTAGCCCAAAAATGTAGGGATTCTGAACAAGTGTAAAGAACGAACCTGTAAGGAAAAAGAAACAACAACTACTGTAATGACCAGTAGTGATGGGCCGAACACGCCTGTGTTCGGTTCGTATTCGAACATTCGAACGGACGAAAAGTTTGAATTCAAACTCGAACCCAATGCAAGTCAATAGGGGTCAAACTTTCGGAAATGATTGTCCCCTTTAAGAGGGTTTATATGCAAGTTATTGGCCATAAAAGGTGTATGGGGGTGTGGGTACTAACCTAGGGGACAGGAATCAAGGAAAAATAACAAAAAAAAAGTTTTTAAACACTTGCTGTCCGCATGTTGCAAAAAAACGGACGGACGGCGGACTCATGTCGTCATGAGACGGCATTTTTTTTCTGCTCGCACAAGCGCCCTAGCACGCGCATGGGCAGAAAAAACCCGTCCGATGTAAAGAGCCATTACCGACTGTCTCACATACACATGATCGGCGGCTCTATAGGCTGTCGATCGTGTGTATGTGCTGGCTGCGTGACCCCCTCCCCCCCCTCCAGTGCCGCAGC
>NW_017307288.1:575454-582590 GCF_000935625.1 Nanorana parkeri
CCCCCCCTCCAGTGCCGCAGCCCCCGACCCCTCACCTTTAATCCCGGGATCCGCTGCCCCATCTGCGGCCCGGGACCGGCTCGGGAGGTTGTCAGGAGGTAAGATGGAAGGGAGGTCAACATCTTCCTCCTTGCTGAACTCCCTCCGTGCTGTGAATGCGGAAGTAATGTGTAATACATCACTTACTCAATAGTCAGTTTGCCTTTGCTATTATATAGGGGTATTGTTATCCCCCTATGTAATAGCAATGACATTAAGTGTAAAAAAAACATAAAAAGAGTAAAAAAATTAATGTCACAAAAAGTTTTTTAAAAAAATGTAAGTCCCCACCCACACGTTTACGCACATATAAACATAAATACGCGCCCGGTGTGCCAGCGCGTGAAAACGGAAATTGTGCTACACGTGTTACATATTGCCGCAAACGTCGGAGTGTGAGCAATAATTTTAGGGCCATCAATCACTGATAACACTAAACTGATGAGCGGTAAAAGCTTTTAAAGTGTTGCCTATGGCCAATTTTGGGTATTGTAGTTTATTAAGGTTTTGCGCGCGCACGTCTTTTATATTTTACCAAAAAATTGGGTAACAATAAATGTTTTATCATTTGATATAGGGGAAACAGTAGTTTTTTTTTTAAATATCTGTAATTTTTCCTTAACATAGTAAAAAATAAACCCCCCAGTGGTGATTACATACCACCAAAAGAAAGCTCTATCTGTCCCCAAAAAATGGTGTAAAATTATTTTCAGTACAGCGCTGCATGACGGAATAAACGTCAGTCAAAGTACCGCAGCGCTGAATACTGAAAAATGGCCTGGATGAGAAGGGGGTTAAACACCGCAGACTTCAAGTGGTTAAGGAACAGTGATTTTTACATGACTTAAAGGTAAGAACAAAAATAAAAAATTCCTTCACATAACGTGCCTGGGGGGTTCCCCTTAACCTGCCTATGAAGTGGGAGATCTGTGGGATGTATAGAACCTGCTGCAGCAAAATTGACATTTCTAAAGAAAAAAAAATTACTTTTTTTTTTTTACTCTTAAAGCGTGCAGTTCCCCTTCTCAAACAATACAAAACGTGGGGTCCCACCTAAAATTCCATACCAGACCCTTGATCCGAGCATGGGCCTGGCAGGGCCAGAAAGGGGGGGCAAGCGAGCGCCCCCTCCCTCCCACACCCGGCCACATGCCCTTGGCACTGGGAGGGTGCTTTTTCAGAGCAGTCAATAGAAAAGCACCTTGTCCCCATCCCATCGGGGACAAGGGCCTCTTCCCACAACCCTGACTCGGTGGTTGTGGGGGTCTGCGGGCAAGGGGGCTTATTTGCATCGGGGTACCCCTTTAATTAAGCGGGCACCCAGATGCTGCCACCCACCCTTGTGAATCAGTAAGGGGTACTTGTACCCCTAACCATTCACTAAAGGGTTAAATAAAATAGTTATGACAAAGTTCAGACTTTTGATAAAATCCTTTATTTGGAAAACAGACAAAAGACATGTTTTTGACAAGTCTTTTATTTATTTATTTTGAAAAAAAAAAAACAGAAAATGGATCCACCGACGTAATCCATGGTCAATCACGGCATCCAGCATTGTCCACGACGATGACCGTGACTTTGGCCTGCAGACACAGAGGCTGGTTGCCCTCTTATTGCTGCATGGGAGCGTCTGCCTGTCCTTTTTGGCCTTTCTGACATGATGTTTACTGCAATAGACTGCAATAATCAACTGTTAGAATCAACTGTTCTGATCGACTGCTATAATAGACCAGTATGACTGACTGCTATAGTACACAACTCTGATATAGGATGCTGTATATAGGGCGCTGCATATAGAGCGCTGTATATAGAACTCTGCTATATAATCCTGTATATAGAACTCTGCTATAGAACTCTCTTTTTTGACTGCAACACACTACATAGGGCTGCGGTGTAAGCACCCTCATAGAGTGTGCTGCTAGTACTTAGCTCTGAGCCATGATTGGGCAAAATCATTATGATTTTGCCCAATCTTGGCTCTAACTGAGTACTGAGCCCTGACTGGACAAAGTCTTGCACCTGACCAGTGGTCAGGTGCAAGCCTTTAACCAATTAGAGCTTCAGAGGGCGCATTTGGCGGTCGAACAGGCCACGAACATCCCACAAAGTTCGGCGTTAGGCGAATGCTCGAACAGGCAATGTTCGACTCGAACCAGCAGCACATCACTAATGACCAGTTGGGGGTGCGCATAGCCAGCAAAGTATGCAGTGAGACAGCATCCAATGTGCATCTTATTAGTACTAGGGATGCACCGATACTTTTCGAGTACCAATGCTGATACTTGGCATTTTCAAGAGAACTACCAGGGTTGCAGAGGTTGCAGCTGGTACCTAGCTCTGGTGCTCCACCACTGTCCTGAAATTATTAGTCTGTATTGTTTTAGAAAAACTGTCACATGACAATAAACAAAAAATTTATCAGTACTCGTACTTGTAAGTACCTGGGCAAGTATCAGTACTTGTACCTCGCAAAACTGGTATCAGTGCATCCCTTTATTTATATTTATAAAAACAAAATCATACAATAAAACAGAGATGTACAAATCCCAGGAGCTACATGTGCTCCTTACAAATGACAGCTGCCTCCTAATTTTTGAATTTTTCTCTAGTCTTGGAGCTGGAAAAGTATCGGTACATCTACTTGTACTTGTACCAAGGACTGTTCTTGGTATCGGTGCATTGCTAAATTAGTACTCAACAAAATTGGCATTTCTGGATAGCATTGCCACAGTAGTCTGTAATTATGGTGTTCAGAAATCAGCAGAGTGGTGTCCTATGTGATGACTTAGAACACCTCATACCCTCACTGAATAAACCAATGGCCTTGCATTCAGCCACAAGTTTAAGGATTAGGACAGGAGTCTGGTGGGTGAAATTGTGATTCCCGCCCCCCCCCTCCCCATTTCTGGAACTTCACACTGCAACTTTAGCATACCACCTCTGATTGAATGAAGAGCCTCTAAAAGGTTGAAGACTTCATGTTGGAGACCAGCAATAATTTTAGGGAAAATGTAATGCCTAGAATGTCCTAATTGAATGGTCTACTGATGGAATCCCATGATCCTATTGTTAGACCTAATTTGGGGGCAAGCCACTAAATTACAAAAACACATTTTCCTTGACACTTCTGTTAACCATGGAAACGGTGTTGCAGCAGTCTATGAGTGTCATATGTGTGGTATATTTAAAAAGTAGAAGGAGAATGTGAATGCAGAAACATTTTTTTAAAGAAAAGCACAGATGGACAATAATTTATAAGTAACACTTATCACAATATAGCAAAGCGGCTCTGCCTATCCAGAACCTGTGGGTGGCTGTAAATGAAGCAGTGAACACCAATGGCTACTATACTGGAAATTGTGCTATTAAAATCTTAGCAGTAGATTTTATCCGTTATGGATCCTTTTGTTATTCTAATTCCATTGTCCCATATAAACCTACTTACAGTTACCTGACCCAGCCAAGACCTGCATACTGAAATCCGAAAACACAGGTTACAGGGTAAAATAAAAAACCTCAGTGGAAAGTTCTTTGAAAAGACGACAGTACAAAATCTCAAATAGTTTCAACTTCCTGTTGGACTCACCAGTTTCTTCTATAGAGCAGCTAGTTAACATGCAAAGCTGGGCTGGGATTGAATGCACTAAAGACCTTCTTACAAACACACAGGCACACTGGGCCCTTGTCCATTGTTGGCAGTGAATGTGGTATATTTGTATAAGAAATGGCTCATTGCCAGCAAACCCTTTTAAGTTCAAGGACAGTGCAGATTTACCCATTTATTTCATAAAAAAAGTACTCTAGACTAAATACTAAAGAGAAAGCAGGTTTTATTCAAATTGTATGCAATGACATCTTCTGTTCTTCGTTTTTGAAATGTAGTAGTCAATTCACAGAACAATGAGCTGAGATCATGAGCGCATCTAGTACAATATGTGTTTTGTGACTAAAAAGGGGGGAGACTATCCCGTATGAGCTGTAACTTCTTTGTTTCTCAGGCTATAAAATAATGTAAAAAGCTTCGTGTTTTACGGGACATGTAGAATCTTTTTCAATCTGTTGGGAGATGTGTAGCTGTACCAGAGGTAAAGTACAAATCCAATTCAACAGTCTACTATCTTAGCTGAATGTTCTTTGCACTCTGCAACACAATCATTGCAATATAAGCTGTTTTAATACATTTCTGGGAGCAGTGAAAAGGATTTTTAAAGAAAGTCATTTACATAGAGTGGGGGCAAATTAAAATTTCTATCAAATGTAATTTTGGTTTGTGACCAAATTAGGTAGATTTGTTCATGGTGTACACAGACATGAGGAAATTGTTGTTTCTGGGACAGGAAGACACACACAGCAATACAAGCATTGTCAGATTTTCTAACCTTTCCTTGGTCTGTGTCCTTGTTGGAGAACTTTCCCATTACTTTCTGACTGGAAGAAAGGAAAAATCTTTTATGTACACTGACAGCCAAAAAAAACCTGACATAGATCTATTATCTATATCTATCTATTATCAACATTTGTTTTGATAACTAAATAAAATGTTTTGGTACAAGATTTTTTTTTTGTGCACACACGTTAAAATTCACATTTTAGGCCTTAAGATTACTTAACCCCCCTTAAATTGTTTATTTTATAAAAGCAACAACCCTGTAAAATGAAACAATGTCAGTTTTCAATATTAAAAAAATGCTCTCAAATTAATTTGACTGCAAATAATCACAATACTGTGTGGTAACAGTTTAAAAGCCTTTACAGGTCATCAGTTTATAGTTAACCATGAATGATGGTCCTAGAATTATTGCTCTCATTCCAGCGTGCACGATGGAAACTAATATGTATGGCACAATCATCGTTCACATACGGGTATGCAGGGGATGGGGGCTAAACAATTTTGGGGGTATTTTTTAATCTACTTTTATATAAATTAAATGTTTCATTTTATAAGATTATGAAAAAACAAAACAATAATGTGTAGAACTGAGATCAAATTATGCGTAGAACAGTGAAAATGCAACAAATGTGATGAAACTAAACGCCAAAAGACATAAACAACATATAAATCAAGTCCAAAGTAGCTCGAACATTGAAATCCAAAATTTGAAAGTCAATGAACATGAAGAAAAACAGAGAGGGCAGTCCACAGAGATGAACCAGACTTCCAGGTGTAAAGGACAACGGCCACAGAATCCTTACAATCCTTCACCTTCACCCAGTAAGTACACATAAACGAAGGGGTGCTCACCTGGGGTTGTGGGCCCACAGAGTAGGTCTCAAAGCGCATTTCAATTCTTAAGTAGAGGAGGGAAGCCCTTATATGAAATATCAAATAGATCCTCTCGAGTCATAGGCCTATCCAGGCTATTTTTAAGATTCACTTTGCCATTATGAGGGGGCTGACCCCTGATGTCACCTCTGCACTCTATTGAAGATAATGGAACAAAGTGATGTAAAGTTCAGTGCTTCAGGTTTTATAAACTGACTTTTGCTGAAATACTTTAGGTGTGCATGTGACATTTACTTTACACCCCTGAGGAGAAGTAACAGCCCTGGTTCCCTGACACAACATTACTGTAGTTGCTATAGTAAAATAAACACATCTAAATATAATTACTTGTCTGCTTTGTTTTTATGTTGCCACATGCTAATGCTCCTCTTCTCTGCTTCCCATAATCCCACACAACCACTGGATTATTCTGTTTTCCCTCCCGGCCCACCGAAGATGCGTTGGTGGTGTAGTGGTGAGCATAGCTGCCTTCCAAGCAGTTGACCAGGAGTCCCAAGGGGGGTCCCAGACGAGTTTAAGGCTCGAGACCAGGTAAAAGCTGGTTTTGAGTCCTTGATTCCCATGATCACTGTCAATTAGAACGTAGATTGGATAAATTACGTCTATTACAACCAGCAGCGGTTCGTGAATTATACCAGAGATGCCCTGCAGGGAATTGCTGACCAATTAGGCCCCACCTCTTACATGACATTCCAAAACAGGATGGCCCTAGACATGATTCTAGCGGAGAAGGGGGGTGTTTGCAAAATGATTGAAGGCACAGGAACCTGCTGCACGTACATCCCAGACAACACCGGCCCAAATGGTAAAGTTACCCTAGCCATTAAGAAGCTAGAAGACCTGTCAGAGGAACTAAAGAAGAATTCAGGTATCACAGACCCATAAGACCAATATTTTAATTGGATGACAGGATGGCAGAAAGCATTAGCCCAAGTAGGTGTGGTGATTGTCATTGTTCTGACTTTTATCAGCCTAATAGTCTGCTGTGTGATCCCCTATGCCAAAAAGTTAATGACCAAAGCGGTGGATGAGAGTACTTTGACCCCAACCATTATACAGGTAGAAGAGGACACCTACATGAGTGATGACGAGAAACCATATTCCCCGTTACGATCCTTATCCCCCAAATATAATGTTATAACACCTTAGTAAGAGTAGGGACAGAGACCACCTGACCGCTCACACTGACATGTTGGGACCAGAGGTGGATTAGCCCCTCGGATGGCCCCTACACATGTAAAGAAAAGAGTGGGTGTGTGCCAGGTGATAGGGTAAGGAACAGGAAAATGTATCTACATAAAAATAGCCATTTTAGGGGGGCTGTAATGGATGTGGTTAAGTGACTATGATAAAATGCCTATTTCAATATATTGTAATATATATTCCACTTTCCTGGGTCCTGTACCTTCAAGGCCTCTTTGGGAGCATGGCCGGTACAACAGTGTATCCCACTTCTGACACCACTTGTAACAAGGACACTCCACTGAAGACCGGAGGTGCAAGTACAATGCAGTTTATTTGCTTTCAAAACGAAAAGATAACACGAAATCCAACATAAATAGCTTGCTGTAGCATAACAGATAGGGGCTCACCAATCCTCGAGTTGTCACGTACACTCAAGGTGTCCCAGTCTTTTAACAAGTCTCTCTCGCAGCACTGCTGCTCCGGCCTCAATCTTTAGGGCCACTGTCTGGTTCCTCCAGACAACGGCAATAACATGCCAATCCTCTCAATATGGTTCACAAACCCGCAGCTCCCTGCTGCACTGGCCTCCACACTGACTCCGGGGTGGAGCTCTCCTGACTCACAGGTG
>NW_017307288.1:582976-602035 GCF_000935625.1 Nanorana parkeri
CCCCCCCCCCTCCTATGAGAAGTATGCACTAGCAATAGAAACCAAGATGGCGCCTCCAGGAGAAACTGCACCCAAGACAAGACGAGGACGTCAGCACCCTGGAAGGAGGTTACGCTTTAATGAATCAGTCCAATTATAACCTAGAAAGCTATCACAAATGCTATGTTTACATATACACTATCAGCTGCCTATATAAGACACAACAATGCAAAACAATACAAAAGAAGTATCTTTACTCTGACTCTTGGTGTCAGCGTGTTTTATTTCTTCACTGATAGTGTGCACACTTTGTACTGAATTAGGCCCAGGGACAGATATATGTCGGATTCTTGATGTCCGAGTCCACAAGATCAGTGCCAGAACTTGTGTATGCACTGTACGAGATCTAGCGCTGTTTGTTATTGTGACATTACATGCTACCTGAAGGGAAAAAATGCCTTCCATCCCCACCAAACCCTATCCCCAGGATCTTGTAAGATTTTGCAAAATCTCATGAGGTCTCATTGTTTCCAGACGATCTCCCTGGAAAGCACTGGTAGCCTTCCAAAAGGGCAGCTTTGAATATCTGGCTATGTCAACAGTGTCTCCATATACCAGGAAGTGGAATTAAATTAAGTGTAACAGAATATATATTTTATCTAAACAGTGAATGGATGGTGTTTTGAGATCGGCATGCAAACCTGCATACATCAGGGACTGTGTTGGGGAAAAGGTCCACTTCAATGCACTTTATATGCATTTTTCATATTCACATTGTAATTTGCTTCGGACAGTAGTAAAGGTCAGGATTCTGACACTCTCCCAAAGTAGAAATTTCTTCTGCAGATGGTGGCAACAAGGGCTGCACCGACACCGATACTAGTACCGGTACCGATACCGAGTATTTGGGCGAGTACTCATACTTGCCCAAATGCTCCGATAGTAACCCACCTCCCGCCTCCTGATTGGCTGGGAAGCCGGCTCCATGTTGATTGGCTGCCCCACCTATCAGCATTGAGCCGGACAAACAGCCGGCTCTGTGCTGATTGGCTGGCTTCCCGGCCAATCAGTATCGAGTCGGCTAGACAGACTCGGCTTCCCAGCCAATCAGGAAGCCGGGCGGTGGGTAATGACTTGCCTCGCAACTTTCTGATTGGCCTGGGAAGCCAGCTCGACGCTCAACATTACAAAACCACATTGCTAATCTCAACAAGAAGCATAATGGGAGATGATGTGCAACGGCAGCCAACCAGGGCTGGACCCGGACAGAACGCACACTAGTTGACAGGTAAATATTCCAGTGCTCCAAAAGGTATTGGCTGGGAAGCCGACTTCCCGCCCAATCAACATCGAGCTTGGCCAAACAGCATGAGGCTGGCTTCCCAGGCAATCAAGAAGCCGGGCAGAGGCTAATGACACACCACCCGGCCTCCTGATTGCCCGGGAAGCCGGCTCCATGCCAGCTGAAGTACCTGTATCGGTACTTGGTATCCTGTTTGGTGTCACATGACACATGTCTAACTTTTCAGCAAGAATTAAAGGAGCAAATAATGTCAGATCCAACTGCACAAATGTAGGAAAACATCTCCATAGAATTCTAGGGGAAATGTATAGTCACATTGAACAGCCACCCAAATCAAGATCCAGCTATTATAATTACAAAAATACTTTTCACTTGCTCTCATGGCACTTTGTGATGCCAACATGTGCTTCATCGCTGTGGATGTGGGAGCTTACGGAAGGTAATACAACTGACATTCTGATATATTTTGATACAATTATGTTCTGATATATTAAAATATGGGCAGAAGGTTCTATAAGAACACCTTCAACATTCTAGCAGGAAGATCTCTGCCTGGAATGTCAGGTCCCGATTTACCCCTGGTTGTCGCAACTGTAGCCTTAAGCTTATCACAACATCTCATAAGTCCCTAGAGCAGGAATAGTGTCATGTACCTGGGTGGAGTCTGAGTTGACAAGGGTGACCTCCCTTGCAGCACCAGTCCCAGAGCCCCTGGATGGCAGAACAGGCACGCAGGGACACTGAGAGGCATGGGTGTCGCATGATGTCACCGCGGCAGGGAAAGTTAGTCTCTGCAAAGTGAGCGAGTCCCAGGTGGAAATCAGGCACAGAAACAGAGCACTAAAGATGCAGGGTATCAGAAAATCCATAGTCACACTAGCCGGGTTGTAAACAGGCTGGCAAAGCAGTACCAGGTGACAAACAGGAGCAAAGTCGGGAACAAGTCGGGGTCGGTAACATACAAAGAAGTGCCAAGCAGCAGGCAGAAGCAGTAGTCAGGAACAGCACAGAGTAGCGAGAAGAGTCAAACAAGCCGGATCGATAAAGGATGAACAACCAGATGCAGGATCTCAGGAACACAGGAAGACTGTCGGTCACTCAGCACTGGAGGCTTGGATGTCACAGCCTTAAATAGCCCGTTTGGCGCCACAGCTCATAATGAGCGTGTGCACATGCACGAATGTGCACAGACCTGTGCAGAGACACATGGCTGTGCACAATTTTGTGAGCCAGACTGTGCTCACGCACGTGTGCACGCACAGGTGCCTGCACAAAGCCTTGGCCGCACATAGACTAGTTCTGGATTCTTGACAAATAGATTCCATACCTGCAAGCGCATCTTCAATTACAGACACCTTGAAGAAAAATAGAATGTGCTTTTGGAGTTTGAAATGCTGGAAACTGGTGTGTTCTACTTACCACAATGCATCTGGATGTTGAATATGGATTGTTTAAGTTGTTTTGGCATGTACGCTCTGCACATACCAGGGAGATTAGGTCACATGATTGCTCTGATGTACATGCCAGTGCTGGTAACATTCAGTTTTCGGACTTATGACCTAATGCTCATGCTCTGGAGATCAGAAAAGTGATAATCACAATTATAAAATACAAAATACAGTGATGTATCAACAGATACTATGTTGTATCAAAAATTGTTTAATATACAGTGAAAATGTTGTAAAACCCAACAAGATAGTCGCCACTTTATACTGTTATTTAGTCTTTATCACATCCAAAATGATTGTGCAACCAATTCCACCTCTGTGTATATTCACATCAACCCTTGTGCCTCCACAGTTTCCACCGTGCTCAAACACTTATATCCGCACTCACCAGATTAATGTGGCCATCCTTTTACCGATAAGCCACATATGCTTGTATAAAGTATATCCCCTTTCCTCAGGACCTCCAGTATCCACAGGGATTGGATTCCTGTATATACAGCAATTGCACCACTTCTACTATTTAAAATTGATGTAACTCCATGTACACTCAAAAGAGAATAAACATACTCTCCATTGTGTAGTACTTACATAGGAATTCCTTTCCCATGCCTTTAAAACCACTCCATAGATAACGATCATGTTACCACACACTTCCTCATTGTGGAGGCTTGTTTCGTCACTCTGACTTTCTCTATAGATATGGCGTACGATCCTTCTGGATGTGATAAAGACTATATAACAGTATAACGTGGGGACTATCTTGTGTTGTTTCACAAAATTTTCACTGTATATTTTCAAAGAATTGTGGATACACGACAACATCTGTCGATACATCACTATATTTTGTATTTTATAATTGTGACTATCAATTTTCTGTTTCTTTTTCGTGAATATCACAAGAATGTTCACATTATAATATTGGAGGTATGTGGAGGGATTGATTGTTGGTTGCACATTGGTTAATCATTTATTTTTTAGTTAGATGTTATTAAGCGCAGTGCCAAGTACATACATATTGAATAGTATTGTTTACATCCAGCTGAGTTTAGATAAACCTGCTAGACGCTGCATTTTGAATATCCATGTGAATAAGCCCTTAGAGGTCAGCAGCCAGCATATTGTCAACTGTCTTCTGTTTTGTTGGAAAGTTACAACTAGCTATGCAAAGTTGGCAACCACTGGTTTTATTTTATCTGCATTCATAAAATTATCCCTCAGTAAACACATAAGCAATATGTTTTTAATTTATTGGATGCCTGCCATCTGCGTTGTTGTATAAGTTCTGCCCTATTTGAAAATTGTCTACATCAGTCCAATTCTTTTGGCAGACCTTTATGCATTTTTCCTGGCTGATGGGTGTTCATCATACATCATATATCCAGATATTCTGGCATGTATTCACTTGTACAGTATATCTATGTATGCATTAGCCCATCCCTCATACGCTGATGGAAAAAATTATAGGGACTTTCTGACTTCATCAACCCTCTGGTTGGTAGGTGTAGCCTTTGAATTCGTACTCACTCAGACATTCAAAAATGTGTTTCAATCCTGCACGTCCCAGTCATATGAGCGTGTTAGATCAGAAGCCTTATGCCTATTATCTCGCCATGGTCAGGACTACCAAGAATCAAAGGTACCACTTTTAAGTCCATGCCATCTCTCTGAACCAAAGATAAGGGTCTGGTATGGATTTTGGGGAAAACATATTTTTTGGGAGGTCTATAGTATTTATTCATGAAATCTGTTCCATACCTACTTCATGGTGCTTGTGTAATGCTTATATTTTGCTTACTTTGACATACCTCCTTTGGACCTCGATCCTTCTGAGCAGTATGGTCACCAGCTAAATCAGCTACATCCACAGACAGCTTAACTCTCCAATAAGACACAGAAGCTTAATCCAATGCAGTTTTACTTCTCAAAGTACTTTACAGAGGATGTTTGCTGGTCATTTGGTGCATAAAGAGATAATGATCGTCCAAGCCCATGTCTGTGATGAAGGCTAGCGGTAAAATGAGAGAACATGGAAAAAGAAGGGAAGGTCTAGTTAAGACTATAACAACTGACACTAAACAGGAGGGGGGAAAAGTTGAAATACCAAATGTATGCAGAAAAACAAGTTGTAGTAAAATTATATTTACCACTAGATGTCAGCCATATACCATAACATAACATATTATGCAATGCAATACATAGCAGTGTAATAGCAATAGTAGAAAAAAAACAGTGGCTGTAGCAGCACAGGATACATAGCCTTGAGAAAGAACAGATATGGCCACTGATCCCCACATTTAATCCTGCAGTCTCAGGGTGATCTAGTAAAAATCTCACCAAGGCCTAACTAGAGATTACATAATACTCATAACTAAAACTCTAAACATGGGGCCACATTAAGAGTCTTAGCTGGAGAGCCAGATCTCAAGATCAGTCCAATGGATAAAACAAGGGAAAGAATAACAACTGCCAAACAGAATTCGAAAGAAGAAACTGGGGGTGGGGGACCTGAATAAATAGAACAAGTACAGAACCGACTCAGGAGCTACATGAACTACAGATTCAACATTGGGGCCACAGGGTACTACAGGATTTATAAAAAAGGCGGACCTAAACTGGTATCCCTCTCTGCACCCACCACATCAAACGATCTGGGGTAGTTTTTTTTTTTTTTAGCATGTATATCTTTATTGAGTTTTACATAATACATAACCATTAAAGGGATAGACGAATCTTGTACAGGTAAATATAGTCCCGTGGCCAGCCGGCCTCACATGCAGAGACGTCCATGAATTTAGGGATAATTAATAAACAAGTAAAATACATAAAGCTTATAGAACTAATAAAACCTCCATTGTCGGTGACAATATCATCTAAACATCCTGGTATTATATCCAACAATGCTAATTCAAAGTAGCTACAGGATGAGGAACAGTAGGTGGTAGACAATAGGTGGTAGTACACCCCTAGTTTGCAAGTGTATTAGTAAGAAGAATAACATTAAATAAGAGGGAGCACTGCAATAAACACCTGTTAGTAGTGGGGAGTTTACCGAAAAGTGTAATTGAAAGGAATGAGATGATAGGAATGTCATCAGAGTCGTGTATTTGCCGCTGCGACTTGTGCCCCTTTTGCTTTCTAGAATGAAATGTATGAAATTACACGGTTACCCATAGAGTTGATGATTAAGTCATAAGACGTCTAGCCCCCCTAGGGACCCCTCAGATTTAGCGAGGAGGTACCAGGTCGAGTATTGAAATAGAGACATCACGTCCTTCAGTTGAGTAATAGTCAATTCATGTAACAAGAACTTAGTCCATGTCTTGAAAAATCTATCCGTAAGTTGCAGATTGTGTTTAGTATCTATTTTATGGAGGAGCATGAGGTGGTGTAGGGTGGTTTTAACATCTGCTAAAGTAGGAGGAGTGGTCATAAGCCATGCTCTAAGGATTTATTTTTTAGCAGCTAGCATGCAGTAATGTTCCCATTGTGACAGTGAGGAATTTGTGCCAGATAAGGAGTCATGGGCTACTTGAAATAGGCAATACGTTGGGTCCAATACCCCCAATGAGGGTGTTAGTAGAGACATATAATGTATTATGGCCTCCCAAAACTTCTGGATACTGGTACATTGCCAGAAAAGATGTGCCAGGTTAGGGCGCGGAGCCTGACATTTTGGGCAGGACTGGAGCCAAGTCGCGTGGGGGTTTGTGGGTCCAAAATTAAAGGTGCAGTATGCTCAATTGATTAGTTTAAATTGTATTTCCCTCCATTGTTCACTACCTATATTTTTACATACATCACGCCAACTCCGGAGCATTAGGTCATATGAATCTTCCGGTGGTAATTGTAGCAATGTAGCCCATTTGTGTGCAAATCGTGGTGTCTGGGAAGGTGTGTGGTCTTGTAAGAGGCGAAGCATGGAGTACGCCTGAGATAGAGATAGCTTTTGCGTTGGGAGAGCCAGCATTTTGTGGAATGGGGAACTAGAGTCAGGACGTGCTGGGAGATGGAGGTGGGATTTGATGAATGAGGAGATCTGTCCGTATTGGAGGAAATGTGTTTGGGATAATCGGTGGGTCTCTATAAGGTCTGGAAATGTTCTGCATTCACCTTGGGGGGGTCAATAGGTCTTGAAGGGTTTGGATGCCTCTGCTATGCCATGTTTTATAGATGGTCGATGACATGCCCATTGGGAAAATAGGTGAAGATATAATGGGCATACTAGGCGCTATTGTGCCTGGGAGTCCACTTAGTTTCCTTATTTCCCTCCAGGAGATGACAGTGTCCCTAATAAGGACATTATGTTTAATAAAGGGAGGCAGTTTGTGGATGGAAGTGTGTAGCACACCTGCAAGAGACCAGGGATACGCTAGGCGCTGCTCCAGTTCAGTATTAGAATGAAATTCGGTGGTAAGTGACCAATCTCGCACACGTCGGGAGAGACAAGCTAAGTTGTATAGTCTCAAATTTGGAACGTTAGCCCCTAGGTGTGATCTCGGGTTTTGAAGCATACGTAGCGCTATCCTAGGTTTCTTGCCCTTCCAGATAAACGTTGTGAATGCCCTGTTAAGTGTCTGAATGTCCTTATGTTTAAGTAAAAGAGGTAAGGTCTGGAGAGGATAGAGAAGGCGAGGGAAACTTATCATCCTGAGCAAGTGGCACCGGCCCAGGAGTGATAGTGGGAGGGAAGCACAGGAGTGCAGCTCTCGTATGATTTTCTGTATGACTGGAGTGAAGTTGAGCGCATAGAGCTCTGGAGTATTCCTAGGTAAATGTATTCCCAGATATTTAATAGACCTGGTGCGTACTTGGAGCGAGTGTCGTGATGCCCAGGACATATCCCTAGTGTGCGAAGTCTTAGATAGGAGCATCAGCTCACTCTTATCCACATTGATTTTTAGACCTGAGAATGTGCCGAATAAGTGTATGTGTTCAAATATTTTTGGTAATTGGGATTCGGGATCAGATAAAAAGAGCAAAATGTCATCGGCGAATAGTAGCGTTTGAACGTAATGTGCACCCAATTGGACCCCTGAGAATATCTTTTGAGTGGAGAGTGACCTAGCCAACGGTTCAATAGCCAAGTTAAAAAGTAGTGGGGATAATGGGCAGCCCTGACGTGTTCCTCTGTGTAAAGAGAAAGGGGGAGAAAGAAACGTGGATGTGAAAATGCGTGCTGTCGGTGTGGTATACAAGGTGGCTATATAATTGAGGAATTGTCCCTCAAATCCCATGTGGCGGAGTACTTGGAGAAGCCATCTCCAGCTGACACTGTCAAATGCCTCCTCCGCGTCCAAAGCTAATAGAGCTGCTGGGCGGAGAAGTGACCGACAGGCGAGAGAATTCCATGGCCGTTATGGCTTTTCTGATGTTGATAACTGCAGACCTCCCAGACACAAAGCCCGATTGGGCTGGTGCAATAAGTGAGGGTAAAAACGATGCCAGTCTATCGGCCATAATTTTCGACAAGTATTTAGCATCCTGGTTAACAAGTGATATAGGGCGATAGGAGCCTGGATTTAGCGGGTCTTTGTCTGGCTTGGGAAGTAATCTTATGAACGCCTCGTTAAAAGTATCTGGGTATCTTTGAGTGCGTAGGACATAATTGTACACTTTAGTCAAGGTCGGGGTCACATCATCCATCAACATTTTATAGAAATCAGAAGATAAACCATCAGGGCCTGGTGCCTTGGCTCGAGGTGACGCTCTTATCACTTGTTGCACTTCCTGGACAGTAATGTCTGCACTCAGTATTTCCCGTTTCGAATCTGACAAGGAGGGTAATTTCACAGATTTCAGGTATTCTTCCCCTCCGTCAGTTTCAGAAGGGGGCACTGTATACAGGTTTTTGTAATAAATTGAGAAGATGTCAGATACTGTGGAGGGGTAAGTTTGTACTTTGCCTTTGTCATCAGAAAGTCTAAGAATATGGGATGATGGACGCGTACCTCGAGCCAAGTTTGCCAGTAGCCTGCCAGTCTTATTTCCAAACTTAAACAGATCCACCTCCCTATACGATCTAATCTGCAAGTCATACTGACGGAGCCATTGATCACAGCTTTGTTTGGCCTGGACCCATCCAAGTCTGTTTTCGTATGACGGAAGAGACTTGTTTTCGGTGTAGGTCAATCTAGCTGTCATACATGCCTCAGTATATTTTTGCATGGTCAATTTCTTGCGGGAGTTGGAGTATGCCAAAATTCTACCCCGCAGGACAGCTTTTGCCGCTTCCCAAAACAATATAGGATCATCAGTATGCTGAGAATTGCAATCAGCGTACTCGTGCCACCATAAGGTTAAGTTTTGTTGGAATGTGTCGTCATGTAGAAGATAAGATGGAAATCTCCAAGTCATTGGTGTGGACGGGACGTCCAGTCTATGGAGCAGCAGGGACACCGGGGAATGATCGGAGATCAACATGTTTTCAATCACAACCGAGTGTACCTTAGTCAGTAGATTCGAGGAAGCAAGCATCAGGTCTATCCGTGACAATTTCTCCATGGGCATGTGAAAAATGAGTAAAGTCCCTCTCCAGGGGATGTAAGTGTCTCCAGGTGTCTTCCAGGCCGCTACTAGAGAGAAAGGAACCAAGGGGTTTGTCCCGAGAAGAGGAGGAGGAGGGAGATACTGTGGAGCTGGTGTTCTTTATTCCAGTCCTGTCTTCCAATGGGACAGGAACTGCGTTGAAATCACCTCCTACTACTCGGTATTTGGTAAGTGCAGGCTGGTTAAGTCGTGAGAGCATAGATGCATAGAATGGCTTGTTGTCGGTATTAGGACCGTATATGTTCCATACGTCCATGGTCGTAGACCCGATTTGGATGTTGGCGCAGGCCCAACGACCTTCAGTAGGATCAAAAGAGTGCGACAATAAGGAACAAGGGAGAGATTTGCGGATGAGTATGATGACACTAGCAGGAGCTCCCAATGCCTTGCCGACCCAGGAGCGCTGTAGGCGGGTAATATCGGATGTTGGCAAATGTGTCTCTTGGAGCAGGGCTATGTCTGTCTTTAGCTTTTTAAGATGATGCAGCACACGGTTTCGCTTGTTAGGGGACTTCAGACCTTTCACGTTCCATGTGACTATTTTTAATGTGGTACCCATCGAAAAGATTGAAGCCACATGGAAAGATGTTGGGACGTAGATTAGGAGTGATGTGTATGGAAGTCCCAGAGCTCCACACACATCCAGTAAGGTAAATCCCAGGTGTTGGTACATGGAAAAGGGCAGGTGTATTGCAGTGAGAGGGAGCTACCTTTATCTTATCTTCTTGTAGAGGACAGTGAGTTGTCTGAAGTAAGAGGTAAAGAAAAAATCTGTAGCTTGTCAGCATTAAACTGAGAACCAAAAACATGAAAAAAAGAACATAAAAAATAACACAACAGCATCTTTTTTAGGTTTCTTCCTTTTTTCCCTGAGGCGGGTGTGACCTAGTGAACAACATGTTAACAGGGAGGTCACGGTGACCCGGATTCCCCTGACCATTTAGATCACAACATTAGAAGTGTGCTCCGTCCCAACGGTGGTGACAATGACAAGTGTGAATCACAGAGTGGGCTGTGCCCTGAGTAGTCATGTCCATGCAGCCATTTATGTTCAAGCCTTCTTTTTGCGAGGAGGGCTTTTTGATGGTGAATGGTTATTTTGATGTTGCAGTGACTGGGCATATGCGTGAGCATCGGACGCAGAAGTAAAGGATTTGCTGTGGCCCTCAGGCGTGGAGATGCGCAATACAGCTGGGTATGCCATGGTAAATTTAACGCGGTTAGCCACTAGGAGTTGGCATGTCTCATGAAATGCTTTCCTTTGTTTGGATAGGATGGCGGAATAATCTGCGAAAACTAGAAGGTTATGTCCGCCAGCTTCCAACGGCGTTGCGCGCGGTACGCCATCAATATGTCACTTCTGTCCGCAAAATCTAGGTAGCGTACGATTACAGGCCGCGGTTTCTGCTGGTCTCTGGGAGGGCCAATTCTATGGGCCCTTTCTACCCTGCAAGGCGCCTTGAGGCCTAGTGCTTGAGGTATAGCATACCCCAGGGGGTACCGATTCAGGCAGGCCGATGATACGTAAATTATTGCGCCTTTTTTTCAGGGTCATCTACCTTGTCCGGTTTTCAAGGTCATCTACCTTGTCCAAGAGGTAGTTGATCTGTTTAGGAGACTCTGTCTGTGAGAGCTGGATGTTGTGCAAGTGATCTTCCAGATCCCCCACGCGTTGTTCCACAGTGAGTAAGCGGGCGGATTGCGCTTCTAGGGCCTGGCTGAGTTTGCCCATATGCTGCTGCATGGTATCCGCAATGATAGCGGTCAGGTCAGCTTTCAGATATGAGGCCACTGCTGACGCTAGCAATTGATAATCCACCCCAGGATCAGATTGAGTGCGAGAGGACTCACCCGGCACTTAGGTCTGCATATCGTCTCTGGGCTCACTCCGGTCCGCCATGTCGGGAGATGCACGTGGCGTGTCTGCGTGCGGCAAGATATTCCGTTTTGCTGATTGCGGCCGCGATACGAATCTGTCCATTATCCACGGATCGATACCGCTGGTAACGTGGGGACAGGGGACCGGGAGCGGGCAGGTATAGTCTGTGATCGGTATCGGGTGGGACGGAGCACAATCGCACACCTCTACTCCATCGGGCGCCGGAACCGGAAGTCTCCTGGGGTAGTTTGTGTTCAAGCCTAGAAAATGATCTCTGGGGACTGGAGCATGTCGTCGAATAGCACCAAAAGGTTAGAGCCAGTTGTTTTCAATGCGGAGGAATAACAGTAGGAGGACCTGAATTAGAAGATATATTAAAAGGGAAACAACCCTACAGCAATGTACCTAGCCAATTATTAACTTCCCATGGAGACTCAAAGAGCTTTATGGAGTTTTCAAAGTTCACCCTCAATTTATCTGTACTGTATTGGATGCCTTTTATGCAGAGCATTCTCTGAACATCCACAAAACACCACATTGCCTCTTTATCTCAGCCAAGACATCTTGGAACAGCATGAGAGATTCGTTCTCATGTTGCAGCAATGCTCTCTTCTGGACAGCTGATAGGATGAAGTTCCAGTCCTCGTTGTTCAGGACAACCAGAAATGGCCTTGGGTTCACATCAGGGGGCCTCTTTTTAGTGGGGATACAGTGCTCCTGTTTAACTATGTAGGCAAATGAAGTGTTTTTCAAATGCAAGAGATTTTTAAATAGACATTATGCAAACATGTCAGGATGGGAGCCACTAGCTCTGCAAGAGCTCTCCCACACATTATTCCATTGCAAGCAGTTTTCTGCATTTTCTGTTCTTTCTGAAGGGCTCTGGACCTTTTTCTGCAGCTGTTCAATGCATGAGCCTCGAGCAGCTGAAGTGTCTTTAACCACAGGAACCCAGGTTTCGTCTTCAGTGAATCTGAACAGGTCTCTTTGGCCTTCAAGATTCTGGAGGTATTAGATTTTTTCCCTAAATGGTTGGTTCTGCAGGAAGAGATAAGTCACCCATGCTCATTGGGTCTGTGTGCTGATGTTCCATGTTTGTAACTAACCAGTTAAGATGGCAGGATGTGGTCTCTGAAGCTGCAGCACAGTAGAATGGTGCCTGGTTGCTATTTGAAGGGTACCACAGATGGCACAGATGGATTGCAGATGTAAGTGCTAGATTAGCGATGGCCAAATGTCAGAGGTATTGCCAGATTTAGTGCGGATGTATGGTTCTCCTGTAAAGTGCATCTGGAGTTCCCTCCCCAATTGATACCAGACCCTTTAGGTCTGGTAGGACTGTTATGTGGGACCCCCAATATAAAAAAAATAAGCATGGTTCCCCACAAAAGTCATAAAGTCATATAAAGTCATACCAGACCCTTTAGGTCTGGTAGAAATTTTAAGGGGGACCCCAATGCCGATAAAAACAAACCAAAAAAAAAGTGTGGGGTCTTCCCTAAAATTGCTACCAGACCCTTAATTCGAGCAGAAGCATGGCAGAGCAGGAAATGGGCCATACCAGGCCACATGTCCTCGACATGGATAGGGTGCTTTGGCGGGGGGGACCCCTGGAAAAGCTCCTTGTCCCCTTGTGGATGAGGACAAGGGCCTCTTCCCCACAACCCTGGCCTCGGGATTGTGGGTGTCTATGGGCAGGGCGGCTGGTAGGAATCTGGGTGTCCCCTTTCATAAAGGGGGCACTCAGATGCCGCCCCCTACTCATTCACCAAATAGGAAATAAAATAGCAAATAAAAACACAACACTGTGAAAAAATCCGTTATTAGAAAAAAAAAATCCTTTGTTTAGTAAAAAAAAACCAAGAAAAAGTGTCCATCGATGCAATCCAATGGTCAATCACATCGTCCAGTGATTCCAATAGATCCACATCAATCATGATGAATAACCGCCGCTGACTCGCCAAAAGAAAAATCACCTGATGCCCGCTGCATGACCCGTCCAATCCCAACGAACACCATTGCAAAATTACATCTGACCCAAATGTCAACAAATGGGCATATTCCATTTGTTGACTTCACGGGACTTGTTCCACCCATTTGTTGACATTCTGGACCAGACCTGTCATAATAATAACTCTGTACCTGAATAGCATTTGAAAGCTCCCGGATGCTATTCGGGAGTCCGAATAGCATTTGGGAGCTCCCGCCTCATGACCGGAGAAGTATGGCTTCCTGGGACTAGTGGTACATTAACGAGGAAGCCTGCAGGAGCATTGAATAAGGTAAGCACAGCACCTTATTTATTACCTTTCAGACTAAGTGAAAAAATAAACTCCTTTACGCCTCTTCCTGACAACAGTAAGATTTTGGATTTCTCCTCACTTTCTCTACTGGCATATATCTCGACTGTCCTTCGTTTGGAGGGAGCATCCCGCATTTGGAACTAAATCCATTAGCCCTGTGTAGGCTCCACTTTTTACCCCATCCAATCATTCTAGCATCCCATTCTAGCAATTTCCAGTCCCCAATCAAGAAATGTAATCATCCCATCCAGCAATTACAGTCACCATCCAGCATCCTTTCCTGGCAATTCCAGCCCCTAATACAGTAATTCTACCACCCCATCAAGAAAATCCAATGCTTAACCCTCACACTTTTTGTTCCCAGTACAGCAATTCAAGAACCCATTCAGTTATTTCAGGTTCCGATTCTATCAATTCCAGTTCCCAATCCAGCAACTCCTACAACCCATCCAGGAGTTCTAGAACAAATACTATCAATAGTTTTTTGGAGCAAATATCTTTATGTATAATTTCCTCTTCATCAGAAAGTTTTCAATTAAATCAGATGATACACAAATAGAGTATAAAAAATAAAAGCAAGAGCATAAATTCAGGCTTCCATAACTGTTCCCTCCAGCTACTAAACAATTATTCTGAAGAATTAATTATAATCTAAAATAAAACAAGTAAAGACCTGAATAATTATTCCTTAAGGAACGGTAAATCACCCTAATAGAGCCATAATGTATGGGCAACATGTGAAAAAAATCTTTACTGGAGGAAATGTTGTAGCGGTGAAATAAGTAGAGCCCACTGCTTTCAAATCTAAAAACAAATGGCTCCATCCTTGGAATAGCCTATCCTAGCAAATGTGTACTCGTTCATGAGTGGGTAGTTTTGGGATTTGGTACATTTTCTGCTATGTAGTTGATAGTTTAGTTTAGTGTGTGATGTTTAATGTACGAAGCACGTTGTGCGCATGCGCGTATTCTTCTGCCAGGCGGTACTTGGCGCATGCGTGGAACGGCATGATGCTTACAGTGCCCCCCTCCAATGGGGAGCCTCCGGATGCCCATTTGGGCACGATGAGGAGAAAATTTCTGCAGGAATTTCCGAATCAGGGCTGGAGCATGAACATTGGCAGCAGGTTCCCAGGAGTTCTCCTCCGGCCCATACCGCTTCCATTTGATGAGGAAACGCCAGGACGGACCCCTCTCACGACAATACAATATGGCTTCCACCTCCTACTCTTCCGCACCATCGATTAGCAGGGGGGTCGGTGGCGCAGCACCCCGGTCACCAAAGGTGTTCGGTAAGACATGGGGTACATCCTAGAGAGAGCATCAGGTTTACCGTTCTTGGACCCTGGACGGTATGTGATGTGAAGCGTGAGAAAAAGAGAGCCCAACGGGCTTGCCTGGGTCTAAGGCGTTTGGCTGAGCGTAAATATTCCAGGTTCTTGTGATCTGTATACACGAGGACCGGAAGGAGAGCTCCTTCAAGGAGGTAACGCCATTCCTCTAATGCCAGTTTTATGGCTAGTAGTTCTCGATCTCCAACATCATAGTTCCTCTCCAGAGGTGAGAGTTTACGAGAGAAGAAAGCCACAGGATGGAGGAGGTTGTAGTCAGCGGGGCGTTGCGAAAGTACTGCTCCTACAGCTGTTTCGGAAGCGTCTACTTATAAGACAAAGGGCAACGTCGGTTCTGGGTGTCGTAGTATTGGAGCGGAAGTGAAGAGAGTCTTCAGGGTGACGAAGGCTTCCTGGGCCGTGGGAGACCAGACAAACTGAGCATCCTGTTGCGTGAGCTGCGTGATGGGTGCAATGATGGCAGAGAACCCCTTAATGAATCTCCTGTAGAAATTGGCAAATCCTACGAATCTTTGGACGCCCTTGCGATCCTTGGGCACTGGCCAATCCAATACGGCCGTGACTTTTTTGGGATCCATAGCAATGCCTTTTGTAGAGATGATTAACCCCAAAAACTGGATGGAGTCCTTCTCGAACTCACATTTTTCTGGTTTGGCGTATAGTTGATGGATTCGTAGGCGGGACAGGACCTTGCTCATATGCTCCCTGTGGCTCTTGAGAGAGGGCGAAAACACAAGGATATCATCAAGATACACAATCATGAAATGGTCAAGGAAATCCCTGAAAATGTCGTTGACAAAGTGTTGGAAAGTAGCAGGGGCATTGCAGAGTCCAAAGGGCATCACAAGATATTCATAATGCCCGAATCTGCTACGGAAAGCGGTCTTCCACTCATCTCCCTCTCGGATCCGCACCAGGTTATAGGCCCCCCTGAGATGCAATTTCGAAAAGATCCTGGCTGTTCTGAAGCGTTGAAAGAGCTCAGGAACCAGGGGGAGTGGGTACCTATTCTTGATGGTAATTTTGTTTAAGTCCCGATAATTTATGCAAGGCCGAAGGGAGTGGTCCCTGTTTTCTACAAAAAAGAGGCCAGCTCCGGCTGGCGAGGTAGATGGTCTAATAAACCCCTTGGCGAGATTCTCTTCAATGTATTTTCTCAAGGTCTCGAGTTCAGGTTCAGACAAGGGATAGATCCGTCCGAACGGAATGGCAGCTCCAGGTAATAACTCAATTGGACAGTCATAAGGCCGATGAGGTGGTAAAGTGTCAGCTCCCTTTTTATCAAATACATCTAGAAAGGTATGATATGCTGGTGGGACAGATCTGGCAAGTTCTGCATTTTCTGGCTGTACAACAAAACAGGGTGATGAACCGAAACAGTGTTGGAGGCAATATTGAGAAGAGAAGGTTATGGTTCCTGCATTCCAATTTATTGACGGCTCATGTGTCTGTAGCCAAGGCAATCCCAGGATTACGGGGAACATCGGACATGATATGGCATCCATCCGTAGAAGTTCCAGATGGGAGTGTGCTGTGTATGTCAACAGAGGGTAGGTCTCCTGTGTGATAGGACCCGAACTTGGTGGGGATCCATCAGCAAGTTGTATGGTCAACGGCTGGGCCTTAGTATTCAAAGGAATTTGGTGCAAGCGGGCGAAACGATAGTCCATGAAACAGCGACAGGCTCCCAAGTCAATGATTGCTGCGACTTGCATAGTCTTTCCCGTCATCTGTAAAAAGAGATCAAGGGTAAGGTGGGAAAGTCTATTCTTACTGATAGGTACGTAAACTGTAGAAGCAGACTTACAAGGACGAATCGGACACTCATTCAGGAAGTGCCCCGATCCTCCACAGTACAGGCATAATCCGTTTTGCCGACGGCGTTGACGTTCTTCTGGGGATAACGGGGTCTTTAACATACCCAATTGCATGTGTTCTGAATCAGACATGGATGATGCAGAAGGTGGTTCAGCGGAACGAAAGTGTGGAGCAATTGGAGCTTTGGGGGCCATCCAAGTTGTTCAGACGGTCCCAGTCCGCTCCTTCCTCCTTGACGCGTATTCTTCTGACAGGCGGTACTTGGCGCATGCGTGGAACGGGCATGGTGCTTACATATAGTGTAATAGTCTAATATATAGTTTTACAGAGGTGAGATAGGCACAAATAGGGCCATCTGGAACTTGTAGTTCTAAAGAGGCAGGGGAAATGAGAATATGGTCTGTAGAAAAATGTAGTTTTAAAGAGACAGGATAAAATCAAGTATGTTGTGCAGGCACTTAGAAGCAACTTCCTGGAGGTGTCAATTATGTTACTTTGCCTCCAGTAAAGCTGGGTGCTTGAGATTCTGCAAGAATTCGAAACATGCACATGCAGGAGTGCATTTTTGGACAATATTAAACAAGGTTCACTTTAAAACAGTTAAAAAAGTGTAAAGGTGGCTTTACACTGTGCAAATCTTGGTGGGTTCTTGAGACGCAAAAACTATAACTGGTCAATGACATAAGAACCAGAGGGGTGGCTGCTGTGTCCTTCCATGAATGTAGAAAAAAAGATTTTACAGCGAGTACAAAAGAATCCTATTTTCTCATATTTTCATTAAAGGATGTCCCAAAGTAGTAACTAATGAGGTGTGGGAATAAACAACATTACTTCCCCTCCTGCTGCCTGCAGAGTCTCCCGATGGCATCTAGAGCGGCCGCATAAAACTGTGGCCACATGAAGTAGAAGCTGAAGCCATCAGGGTGGCTGCATTCAGCCAGGCCCACACAAAATACACCAGGGCAGAGCCCTAACAGTGAGTGGGAAACTCACACTGCTCACCATGAGAACCATGCAATACCCCTGAGTGGTGACCCCCATAGAAGCTAATAAAGTGTTAGGGAAACCCAGCAGATTAGACATAATGCACCACAGCACAGGGGACCCGGGAGAAAAAGGGTACCCCGTGGACCACTACAGCCACTTACCTATAACAAGGGGAACTCAACTTCTTGACACTAGGAAAAAAAACAAGCTGCCTCTTGTAGTTGGGGGATCTGGCCACCAGCATGGGCCACCCCAGGCTGTGCTTTTGTGTAGTGTCCTACTCCTGTATGTAGTATGCAAGATATGTCCCGTGCATTCCTTTTAGCGTCTACAACCGGTAGCAGATGTGGAGCTCGTAGTGATTGACACGGATGGCGCCGTGTATATTCAAGCTTAAGAAAGTAGTAGATCACCAGCACTCAAAAGTTATTGTTTCAAATCTTTGTATTCATTTATTGATATATAGCAACACATATATCCAATAGCCAACGTTTTGGGGCCACCCAGGGTCCCTTCAGATGCAGAGGCATAATGTTTCACCACTGCTGAAGTGTCAGGGTTGCCTACCCCTGGTATAAAGTATGGTCAACCTTATTAGACACAGAGTGCAAAAAAACTTAAATGTTCTCTACGTTATCCAAAATTAAACAAACATTGCTGCTTTAAAAAAAATGTAATCCAAACTTGTGATTTATTAACAACAACAAAAAACCCCCTGCAAAAGAAGACGTTCAACATACCTTTCTGGAGGGAAGCGCGTTGAAACGTCACTCTTGTAGAGCTTCAACGTCATTGCTTTCTTTCAGATCCGTATGTGTCAGATAACGTGTTTCTCATGGGCCGCTGTTGTCCCCCTATGTCACTATATAACTGGCAATAATCTCCTTCTGTCACGTACTGTCATGTATCTTGATGAAAACCAGATGGATGAGGAGGCACCCCTTGCGTCTCTTGTCCAACATGCCTGGAGGTGACAACAGGGAATGTGTGGGCACAGAGTAGCACTGGTACCAGTCCAGATGCCTAGTGGAGTCAAGCAGGAACAGCAGGCGAAAGCAGGTCGGGGTCACAAACCAGATCGGAGTCAGGTCGGAGTCAGCCGGACACTGAGGTGCCAAAGCGGGAACCAGGAGTAGCGTCAGGGTCACAAGCTGAGGTCAGAAGTTGGAGTTCAGAGCAGGAGACAAGAAGCGAATCCAGAAAACAGATTGAGATCACAAAAGGCAGGCAGCAGGCAAAGAGAGTAGTCAGTGGTGAGCTGGGTCAGGAACAGGAAACAAGCAGGACTTCTGCACGCAGGAAACAGGACTAGCTGAAGATCAGACAGCAATGAGGGTGCCAAATGTGCCTGTTTATAGATGGTGATCCAATGTGAATTCTTGTGCAAAGTTCCCTGTGGAGCGATAGGGGGGAGGAAGGGACAGATTGATGCAGGTGATACCTGA
>NW_017307288.1:602051-635907 GCF_000935625.1 Nanorana parkeri
ACCAACATATTTTTTCTTGCTACATTGCATTGTTTTTTGTGAAATGTAGTTCATTGGTCACAAGTAATGGTATTTTAGTATGTTCTGTTATTATTGTAAATGTTTACGTAGCTGTGGCTAAACAAAGTATTACATGCTTTCAGGCTTATTTAGAAATAAGCTCCAAATGTGGCTTGTTTTTTAATTACCGTGCAGGCGCATAGCAAAGGTTTCTGTCATATAGATAAGTTTAGCTCAATTTAGCCATTCCTAATACTGTTCAGTAATACTTGCACAAGGGAACCCCGTCACATTTATCAGCTCAACAGTACAACCCACTGGAGCAGATCAGCAGTAGTTGGAGCAATTAATATTATGAGTTTAGGGAAACTTCATGGGGTTGTACAACACATAAACACCAATGGTACCAAAACAATAAACCTAAATAGTAAATACACAACAAAGAATGTGGGGAAAATATAAGCTGCTGCCCCTTTTTTTGGATTTAAAAGAGAACTACGGCCCAACCTTGATTTGCCATAGTTCTCTTTAGGGTCACAGGAGGACATATACTAATGCCCTCTTGTGACCCAAAACTCAGCATATAATAGGCTATTGCCCGCTATATGCTGACAGCGCAGAGCCGTGCTGCACCTAGGATAGATCATGACAATTTTGATTGACAGCTGGCAGAGCCAGCTGTGCCCGCTTCCTGATTGACAGCTCTCTAGAGGCAGAGCCAGCTGTACCCGACCCCTTTCCCAATCATCCCTCAAGTCAGTGCTGGAGGATTGGAAAGGGGAGGGGGGAATCAGCGCTCGCTTCAGGGAGATGATCAAGGACCCAGCAATCGGCGGAATGCAATCACTCAGTTCTCGAACGATAGAGCTGACATGGGACAGATTCAGTGTCACACCTCGACTCTAATTATGGGGATGAGTGTATTTCACTCTCCCCATATTTCTCATTTAATTCATTTTAACCATGGAATAGACCTTAACGTTTATTACCAAACAGAGCCACTGCTGCCCATTAACGGACCACCTTGTTTAGTCATCAAGATTCAAGAAGCAATAACTAACAACCAAATTACCATTTACCAACCGCTGTCCAACCACAAAGTGGGCGCATATACCCAAAAGCCAGGTTACCAACCATCCAAAATGGCAAAATGAAAAGCCACCAGTACTGAGCATAGAATTACACAACAATCAACAAGCGCTGCGTTGCAACACTCGTGGCACCAGTTCAGAGAAAAATAACAGAGATTTGTGGCAAATGCAACTTACATGTGGACAGAACAGCTTTCATATTAACTAGAAGGTCAAAGGTTGTGAACCCACCCAAATAATTTCCTTTCAGGTGAATAACAAGGATTTTGAGCGCAGTCTACACTTACAACAAAATAGCATATTGAATTACTTGTTATTCTTAATACATAACGCTTATACATCCCCACAGTACTTGAATTTCAACATGAGGAAACACACGTTCCCCCTAAGGCTTACATGCGAGCCCAGAAAACATATGAATGCCTGACAAGTTATACTATACTATTTTCTTTAAAGGAGAACTATGAGGTGAGTCCTTTTCACTCACCTCATAGTTCTAGCTGACCTGTGACAATGAGACTGACAATAGATCGGGAGGTGAGCGAACACATACCAGCGTTCGCTCACCTCTCGATCCTGTCACGGCTCTCTGCCGTGACAGGGGAGGGGCTGGATTCCCCCCTCCCCGATCGACAGCGCTGACTGGTGGATCGGACGGGGGAGGGGGCGGGTACAGCTGGCTCTGCCTCTAGATAGGCAGATCCAGCTGTCAGTCACGCAGCTGGGCGGATCCCGGCACAATTGTCGGGATCCGCTTCAGCTGTGGCGTCTCAGTATACCGCGAGCTACTCCTGTGACCCAGGAGTCCTGTGACCCAAAAGTGAACCACAGCCAAATAACTATACTATAGGTTTGACTATAGTTCTCTTTTAACAAACCTGAATGAACCAAGGGGGAAGGTATTCTTGAATAAAGGTGTTCTTATGCAGAATAACAAAATCCACAGCAGTAATAATATCACATGACATACATGTAATATGGAGTCTAGCAGCAATATGGAAACCCAACTTCTGAAGTCCTTTTATAAAATGCGTAACAAATGAGAGTTACAAGCAGAGCAATGTGCATCTTCTAGAATACATTTCTTGCCAACAGTTTTGATAAATGAGTGTGAAAACAATCACTTTGATACATTTTTCACAAAGGCAGTACTGAGAAAAGTGTTTCATAGGCAGAAGAGTAACATATTATGTAGCAGTAATGGTATCACATGACATGTGGAATATAATATGATATCTACTAGCAGCATGGAAACACTGCTTCATGATGCTTTGACACATTTTACATACAAGCTAAAAGTCCTCAAGCAGAGAAATACCCAGTTGCATGGGCAAAACTAGATGTCTAAGCAAGGGAATTTAATACCATATCAGAATGAACTGCAATCAGAAGAAACAGGTCTTCCATAAATGTTAGATCTACGCTATCTGCTGAGGTAGCCAGTGCCCAGGAACACCGGTAAACATGGCAAGACAACACATCTGTTATACTTTTTTTTTTCCTTTTGCTACCCTGGAGATGTCCTGCTTTCAAAAGAGAACTAAAGCCAAACCTTTTTTTGGCTTTAGCCCTCTTTTGGGTCAAAGGAGTAGATTTACTAATGTACTGCCCTCTATATACTGACAGTGCAGAGCCGTGCTGCAGCCGGTAAACATTGCAGCAATATTGTTGGGATCCACCCAACTCCCTGATTGACAGCTGGTTCTGCCTCTCTAGAGGCAGAGCCAGCGATGTCTGCCCCCTCCCCTGTCTGTTTCTCCAATGAGCGCTGGAAGAACAGAGAGTTGAGGGGGAAATCCCTGCGGGGAGCCATGACTGACAGTTTCCGCTCTCTGCAGGGAGAAGACAGTGAGCTGAGCAATCAGTGGTTCGTGATGCTCAGCTGTCAATCTATAGAGCCAGCATGTGACACCTGCAGTGTCACACGCTGACTCTAAGTACTCTCCCAATACTTCTCCTCTTGCCCTCATTCACACTAGAAATGGCCGGCACGAACAGCTCCGTGCTGCGTGAACGGCCATATCGGCCAGCTCCTGGAAAGGACAGGTGCTGTGTGTGATTAGTACACACTGTCCTTCTCTATGGGAGTACGGTGCCTTATGCCACCCTATGCTCGCCCACTCTACACGTCCGTGCGGGTGCGCATAATCGTACGATGACAGGATGGATCCTGCCTGCGCCCGAGCCGGTACACCCGCACCCGTACGGACCTGCACTTGAGGTGAGCGTAGGGGGGCGTATGGCCGCGTACTCCCATAGAGAAGGACAGGGGCTGCGTACTAATCATACGCAGCTCCTGTCCTTCCCGGGAGCTGCCAGATACGGCCGTGCACGAAGCGCGGAGCTGTACGCGTCGGCCTTTTCTCTTGTGAATGAGGGCTTAACCTAAAATGAAATGAAGACAGGAAAGGACCAGGTATCCTACAAGACAGTTAATTCCATTAAGAAAAAAATTCCTAACAGTCAGCAACAGAATCCTTCTCTTGTCAAACTGCTTGCTCCAAAGTGCAACAGCCACAACAACAAGGAAGAGCTCCAAACAATTTTCTTAGTAATACCAGCATGAAGACAATAATCTGGCCAAACCGCTGCACATCATTCACCAACCCAAAAAGTACCAAATCCAACAAGAGATCCCATGGCATCTGCAAACAAATTAAACTGCTCATCTGAAACAAATTCCTACTGCCATATAGAGCTACCATTGTAAATAGAAAACAATGAATGCCAAACCAGCAGATCCTCTGTGACTCCTCAGCAAGGCGAACATGTAAGTAAGGGAATCTACCCGGCACGACTGGGGTGCCATTAAAAAATAATGGCACCCACAGCGCGATCGGTGCACACCTAGGAGACTCCTAATCGCGCGCCAATCCGCGCGGAATCATGCACGATTGCTGCACGGTGAGGTGTCACCTAGGTGTGCACCGGCCCTCATAGTATTAACCACTTGAAGACCAGGGTGTTAAACCCCCTGCCTGGCGAGGCCATTTTTCAGTGTTCAGCGCTGTGGTACGTTGACTGACATTTATTCCGTCATGCAACGATGTACTGAAATTAATTTTATACCATTTTTTGGGGACAGATAGAGCTTTCTTTTGGTGGTATTTAATCACCACTGGGGGTTTCATTTTTCACTATATCATGAAAAAAGTACCCTAAATTTTGAAAAAAAACCTGTTTCCCTATGAAATGTTATGAAACATTTATTATCACCCCAATTTTTTGGTAAAATATAAAATACGGGGTCACGTCTGGTAAATAGACACCAAACATGTAAAGCCGTAAAATTGTGCGTGCCTGCAAAATCGCAGAAAATGACCACACCCAAAATTGGCCATAGGCGACGCTTTAATTGCTTTTACTGCTCATCAGTTTAGTGTTATCAGTAACTAATGCTCAGTAATTATTGCTCTCACTGCGACGCTCTCGGCAATATGTTACATGAGCGGCGTAATGGGCGCAATTGTCGTTTTCGCACATAGGCGCATCCGACGAATGTTTGCGCATGTGGGAGGGGGGGGCGGGGACGGGGAACTTTAAAAAACATTTGTGTTTTTTAAATTTTTTAAATTTGTCACTTTTTTTAAGCTTCTTTATTTTTTATGCTTTAATTTTTTTTTACACTTAACTTTATTGCTATCACATAGGGAACCAAGAAATCTCCTATGTGATAGCCAATTCAAATAACAGGTCCTCTTTATGGAGACATCAGGGGTCTCCAAGACCCCTAATGTCACCTAGGGACCCCAGAGAAAAGATCTGCTTTACCAGCTTCTCACCAGGATCTATTGCCGGAGAGTGACACTGAATGCGGAAGTGATGTAATATAAATCACTCCCTGCAATCGGGGACAGGAGAGGAGATTGTGTACTGATCTCCCTTTGATCTCCAGTAATAGAGTCGCCGTGCCGGTCCCAGCCGCACTGGGCACAGCGGATCTCGGGACTGGCAGCGACGACGACGACGGTGGGGGGGGCGTAAACCCGCAGCTACTACAAGCGATCGGGCGTCTCTAGAGACGCCTAATCGCTTGAATGTAAACAGAAATCGCTGGCTGGTTACATTGCTAACAGTTTCCCCACTCGTGTGCCTGTTGAGTGTCGCACACGAGCGTGGGGAGGGGCAGGACGTCTTAAGACGTCCTCCCACTCCTATAAGGCTCCCGTCCGGCCGTTTCAATAATAAATCCAGATCAAACAAATATACATTGCTCAGCAAAGTATTTCTTTAGATTTTTGCCCAAACACTTAAAGTCATCATGTTTCCACACATCTGACTCCATTTCTCTCAGCTCACCTTCCCTGAACTTTCTATCCAGTACAAGTTCGCAAGGGACAGGACAGTCTCCAGCAACTGTCCTTCTACTAGCTAGGAGGAGAGAGAAGAAAGGAGAGAGGATAGAGGAGTGGGAAGTAGAGAGCAAGGACTGGCTTGCCTTGCTGTGTCTGTGGAGAAACACAGCTTACTAGTACACACAAGGGTGACTCCATAGGACCCTACAAGGGAAATGACCCACCCTAAATAGGATATCAGGGCCAGTGCTCAGGGGACCAGCTGATCCTGCAGGAAATTACAACTTTTAAACATCAAGGAGCAGCATCCATTGTAAGAGATTTCATCAGCATTTGAAATATTGTAAAAACTTGACTTTAATATCACTTTATATAAACATCACTATTCACAGATCGCCATTAACCACCTCCCGTCTGCCGAACGTTGAAAGACGGCCAGACGGGAGTCTCCTGGATGCGAGTGGGAAACCGCCAGGATTTTAAACGGCCAGCGATGGCCGTTTACATACAAGCGGTCCGTATGATTGTATGATGCAAGTCATGGTGTGTGATGCAAGTCAGTGCGCACGCCCCCTCCCCCCTTACCTCTTCTCGCCATTGCTGTCCCCGCGCTCTTGGGCGTCCATCCATCCCGGGCGATGTTGCTCTGAGAGCGGAGGGAGTTGAGGTACCAAATCTCCCTCTCCTCCGCTCTCCTCCCGGTCTCTGAATGCAGGAAGTGATGTATACTACATCACTTCCGCATTCCTCTGTCACTTTCCGCTACAGAAACCGGAGAGAAGCTGATGAAGCACATCTGTGCTTCATCAGCTTCTCTGGGGGTCCCTAGGTGACATTAGGGGTCTTAGAGGTCCCTGATGTCTCCATAAAGGGGACCTGTCACTGTAATTTGTTATCACACAGGGTTCTTCTTAGCACCCTATGTGATAACAATAAAGTTAAGTGTAAAAAAAAAATTAAGTAAAAAAAAAAAAAAATTGCTCACAAAATAAATAAAATTTACACACACACACACACAAACCCCCACAAAAAGGTTTTAAAGTCCCCCTCCCCCACAAAGATGTGCAAAAATGCATTAGGTGCACCTACACGCAAAAACGACGATTGCTCCAAGTATGCCACACATGTTACATATCGTCGCAAACATCGGAGTGAGAGCAATCATTATTGGGCCATTAACCACTGATGACACTAAAATGATGAGCGGTAAAATCTTTTATAGCGTCGCCTATGGCCAATTTTGGCTATGGAAGTTTTTTTGTGGATTTCGCGGGCACGCGCAATTTTAAGGCTTCACATGTTTGGTGTCTATTTACCCAACGTGACCCCGTTTTTATATTTTACCAAAAAATTGGGTAAAAATAAATGTTTCCTAAAATAATAAAGGGAAAAAGGTTTTTTTTTTTTTATATTCAGTACTTTTTTTCTTATATTGTACAAAATAAAACCCCCAGTGGTGATTAAATGCCACCAAAAGAAAGCTCTATCTGTCCTCAAACAATTGTATAAAATTCATTTAATTACAGTGTTGCATGACGAAATAAACGTCAATCAAAGTACCGCAGCGCTGAACACTGACATAATGGCCTGGACAGGAAGGGGGTGTAAACACCCTGGTCAGCAAGTGGTTAAAGGGGTGTTAAATCGGATGTTTACACTCATGAATCTAATTCTACTAATGCATCCCTCTGTGTATGATGATTAATAATAACATATATATGTCAGTTGTAGAATGCTGTGATTGTGAAATACTTACACTTGCAGAACATTGAAAGGGCAAAATGACATCGGTTTGGCAAAGCAATGCACACTGGGATTGCATCGTCATCAGCAGAGCATTGCTGGGAAACCTTATCTGTAATCTCACCAGATCTCAGGGAAATGCATTTTCCTCCCCTGAGATGATGTGCATGGTCACATATACTAGTCACATGTGCCAGAATTCCAGGAAGTAATAGGAGAGCCAGTAACCTGCCCTTAGTAAACATGGCCACTGCCAGAAGACTGGGGAAGAAAAGAGAAATAAGGTATGCAATTAAGCCTGCAATTATCTCTATGTATGTGTTTGTAGATTGTTATTACTAAACATTTCTAAAGGCGTGTTTGTTGTTATTTTGAAGATATGGGGAAAAGTCCACTTTAAAGGTTCCCATATGAGTACAATATCTAACCCCCCGCACTGAAACGGTTAACTGCCCATTTGTATCCAGGTTAAAAAAAAAGTTATACTCACCTGATCCTCAGAGCCAGCTGGCACCCTCCAGCCTGTCTCCTTCTACGCTGCAGAGATGGTATGTTCCTCGGCATCCTCATGTCCTCTACACAGTGTATAGAACGTGACGACTCGAACCTTACACAACTCCAGTTGAGGGGGAGAGAGGCTCCAGGGACCAGTCTAAGAGCAAGCCTCAGATGAGAATAACTTTTTTATTTTTGAACCTAGAAAAAAAACAAGCACTTAAAAAGTGACATTAAACCCTCAGATTTTTTAACATAAACCAATACGTAATGTGCGCCTTACTGTAATCCATGGTCGTTTCCCTTCTCTTTGCTGCTCTTCCCTTAACTCCTCATGTCTTATCATGCTTGGGGAGAACTTCCCTTTGCAGCTGAGTGCCTCTTCCTGTAGTGCTATCTCAGGTTGCAAACCTATACACAGACACCATGTATCCATTTCAGAGACAAGGCAGTCTGCTGCAAAACAGAAGTTCTGCCCCGCATGAGAACAGATACAGATTTAAAAGGAAGAGCAGCAAAGAGAAGGGAAACAACCATGGATTAGAGTAAGGTACACATTACAGTATTGTTTTATGTTAAAACATCTGAGGGTTTAATGTCACTTTAACCCTTGCAATGTGGGGGTAGCTCCACTGCAAGGGTTAATAAAATGAGTGCCCGGAGTTCCACTTCAAAGTGGAAGTGAAGTCTTGTATCTAAAAATTGCTGACAGAGAGATTTTATAGGGCAGAAGAGACTGTGTAAAGTTAAGGCTAGTGTGTTTTTATGCACATTGACATCTGTTAATGTGCGTTTTGTATGCTTTTTTTCTGTATTCAGTGCAATCATTTCCTTTTGTGGGATAATCTTCCTTCATTTTATGTAAATTGTACATGCGTTTGTGTGTTGTGTAAAAATGCAGAGAGTGCATCTCCCTATCTGGGACACACACAGCAAAATAACCTGACAGAGGTTCTAACTCCTCCACCACTCTATACAAAATGAGAAAAAAATGTTTTGCCTTTAGTAAGACCCCATTCACACCTGATCGCTTCGTGTACGCGTGTCAAACGCACAAAAAAGTGTGCTTTGATAGGCATTTACCAAATGTGCTAAAAATGCAAAACGCACTTGCTGTGCCATTACCATTAGGGCCCTTTCACACCAATTGCGGTGCATTTCAGAGCGGCAGCTGCTGGAATGCACAGAAATCGCTCACAAAACTTCCCCCTTCGCTGTGGAGCAGGAGGGCGCGTGGCGGTGCATTGAAGTCATGGGCACCGCAGCCACGCCGCCCCACGCCCAGAATGCGATCGGACGCGTGGCAAAACATTGCCTGCGTTGCGGTCCACTGCAAATGCAAAAAATGGTGCTTGCTCTATGTTTTGCTTCATAGTGGACCCGGAACGTAGGCAATGTTTTGCCACGCGTCCGATCGCACTGCGGGCCTCGGGGTGGATGGCATGGCTGCAAGCCGTTGACTTCAATGCACTGCCACACCCCCTCCCGCCCCAGAATGAAGGGGGAAGTTTTGTGAGCGATTGCTGTGCGTTCCAGCAGCTGCCGCCATGGATAGGCAGAGCCAGCTGTCACTCACACAGCTGGGCGGATCTCGACAGTATTGTCGGGATCCCTCCCGGCTGCGGCGCTCTCAGTATAGAGCGGGCAATAGCCTGCGATATACTGAGCTTTTGCCCCCATGTGCTCCAAGATGGAGACTCTCATAGTTTAGAGTTAGGACCGCACTATAAGAGGTGCCTTGGTGCGGCTGTGCGGCTTTCACATTTTCTGCAGAAGACGTGCATCCAAACCTCTGTTGTTAACCTTAATGGTGAGACAAGTTTTTTTACAAGCTGGCTTGTGAGTGTGCCATAACTTTCTACTGTTATACTGAGATTTGGGTTATAGGAGGAGGTTAGTATATGTCCTCCCGTGACCCTGAAGAGAGCTATGGGAAAAACACTTACCCCATAGTTCTCTTTTAAAACTGGCATGGCTAGAATCAGTCCTGCTAATTATAATATCTCTTTACAAGCTTAATCGAATCAGCTGCATTAAGTATCCTGAGATAAGCCGTAGTTTGTCGAATTCATATGTAGAGTGAATAAAGCATTTTACCTGTACTCACTGGATGCTCCTGCATCCCCTGGAGTGGATTACTAAGGTTTAGGACCAAATCTCCTATACATCATGCATAACCTGAATTAGTTGTTTGCCAACAAGTTGTGCTGAGTGCGCCTTCTCTGCCTAAACAGAAGCAACATGATTAATCAGCTTATTTCCTCCTGATAAACCTCCGAGCCTCAGATGTCCTCCTCAGTGACTATATCCTATATAACAGTTCATTGTATAACATAAGACACTTCCTCATTGCTAGTCTGCTCCCTCCCTGACAGGCTTCATCAGCCGCCTTTGTAGCACTGAGTGAGGCGTTTATCTGGGTGTTATCTAAGCTTTGGCTGGTAAACAAGTAGGCTGTGTCTCTACATCAGTTGGGAGTGGACAGATCCCATGGCTCATCAGTCTCGGGTCCCATCCCCTTTTATTGAAAGCAATAAGCCCACAATGCTTTCGTATAAGGCTGAGCGGACTGAGATTTTTCAGCACTGCAGACTTGCAGGAAAAACCATGGAACTGCAAAGAAAGTCGCCCTTGCTTCCTTCTGTTATGTAAAGAAATATTTGTAGAAGGATCCTGCAGTGAGACTGAAAGTAGGTGAGAGGCAAGAGATTACTGTATTGTTTCAGGTTTACTACTTCTACTAGCAGTTTTGAATCAGTAAACAGCCTCTGGGTTTTTGACTGGTTGTTTACTTTGCATACATTTGCACTGTTGACGTCACTAATTTCCTTTTTTTTCTTTTATTTCAGCTTGATAAAGGCATGCTCTGTTGCTGGTCTGGGTGATCTATGGCATCTACTGGACCCACCTGTCTACTCACTGCATCCTTGATTGTATAAGGTGTTTCCTCTTGTGCAGAGTTCTTACGTAGTGCTCGATGGATCTTTGTTGGATAACAGGACTTCTGACAGGCCTGGCAGCTCTGCATTTCCTGCAGAAGAAGTTTTTCCCCTACTTTTGGGCTGACCTGAGATACCTGCTGAAAGTGATCCGCTACGGACTTCTGATTGAGAAGTATAAAAGGACAGGTCATGTAGTGACTGTTGTAGACCGTTTTGTTCAGCAAGCTCAGCGGGTACCTGATAAGGCTTTTATAATATTCCACGGAGATACCTACACCTTCCGAGATGTGGACAGGAGGAGCAATCAGGTGTCCCAATATTTCTTGAAGAATTCTTCATTGAAAAAGGGGGATACCGTCGCTATGCTTATGAACAATGAACCAGATTTTCTCAACGTGTGGTTTGGGTTGGCTAAACTTGGCTGCCAGGTGGCATTTCTTAACTACAACATCCGTTCCAGGTCCTTGCTGCATTGTTTCCATAGCTGTGGAGCCAAGGTCCTTATTGTGGGAGCAGGTAATTGCAAGTCATTAGGTATTTTGAGTTCTCTTGGTCATTGCAGAGAAATATCATTTACACATTTAAGTACTTACTGGTAATATTCTTAAACTGGTATCCATTCCAGTCACAACTTTATTTAGTGGACAATATTTACGAAACTGACTAAAACATTTAACCGCCTGAATACAAGAAAATGTGACATCTCCAGTGTAAACAGAGATTAATGTATCACAAGACGTATTTATTATGCCCTGTATTTATATTTTATAGTTATACCCCAAAAAATATTTTTGCCTCTTTGCAGTCTAATCCTCTAATTTCACACAGCAAAGTCATTTATTTCTTATTTGATACACAATAGCAAAACAACACGTTCAAAGGAGAATTATGAGGTTAGTGATTTTCACTCAGCCTCATGATCTGAGCCGACCTGTGACAATGAAACTGTCACAGGTCGGCTCAGTAGATCGGGAAGTGAGCGAACACATACCGGCGCACGCTCACTTCTCGATCCTGTGCCGGCAGAGAGCCGTGACAGGGGAGGGGCGGGATTCCCCCTCCCCTGTCCGATCCTCCAGCGCTGACTGGCGGAACTGACGGGGGAGGGGGTGGGTACAGCTGGCTCTGCCTCTAGATAGGCAGAGCCAGTTGTCACTCATGCAGCTGGGTGGATCCAGACATAATTGTCGGGATCCGTTCCGGCTGCGACGTCTCAGTATACCGCGAGCTGTAGCTCGCGGTATACTGAGCTTTGGGTGACGGGAGGACGCTAGTTTGTGTCCTCCCGTTACCCTTAGTAGAACTATGGGGAAAGGCCCTAACCCCATAGTTCTCCTTTAAAATCAGAAGTGTGACCAATGCTATTACTTATGTTAGAGCATTAGCCGGTGTCTTCAGCACCAAGCCTCGAACTTTACAAACTATAATAAATGTATCCCTTTAGTTTGTTTTCTCCTCTGTCCACTTCTGGACATTTTGGCCACCATCAGCAAGAGATCTTTGGGCAAGGGTTGCAGGGGATGCTGATAGGAGTTATAAGGCTCTTTATGAGCTATTGAATTTTAAAGGGTGTGCACACCTCTGTCCCATTCGTTGCTGTCACTCGCATCTCTTCCCATGTGGCTTTTTGGTAAGTGCTTTATCTCAAGCACAAGTTTAAGCCAGGGTCCATAATAGTGGAGGAGATCCTAGCTGCTAAAGTTAGTGGTTCACTAGTGTTCAGCAGCAGGGATAACAAAAGGGTGAAGCGTTTGGAGAAGACATGAGAACTGAACAATTTAGGACAAAATAGCTGATTTGGAAACATTCTCTAATTCAGCTCACTTTCCAGTTCAGTTATGTTGTCCTGGATTGTTCACTTCGCCTTCCTTCTCCAAACTGTTCACTAGGGATGCACGGATACCGGTATTTCGGTATCAAGTACGAGTACCGTAATTATTTTTTTTTTGGTACACGCCGATACCGAATACCGTAATTACGAGTACCGTAATTATTATTTTTTTGGTACACGCCGATACCGAATACCGGAAGTCCCATTCAGGAACCCAGGCGGCGTGTAATGACTCAACACCTGTCTTCCTGATTAGCCGGGAAGCCGGTGCAGGGTGTAAAGACTCTCCACCCAGCTTCACGATTAGCAGGAAAGCCATCCCCATGATTCTCGTCTCTAGATGACAAGAAAGCATGGAGCCGGCCTTCTGGCCAATCCGGAAGCCGGGCGCCGTGTAATGATGTGGTGCCCGGCTTTCTGATTGGCCAAGAAACCGGCTCCATGCTCCCTCCTTATGAGGGAGCACGAAGCTGGCTTCCCGGCCAATTAGAACGTCGGGCGCCGCGTCATTACATGGTGCCCGGCTTCCTGATCGGCCAGCTTCCCGATCCAATCAGGAAGCCGGGCAGCGAGTCATTACACGCTGTCCGGCTTCCTGATTGGCCGGGAGTGATACAAGTGATGAGGAAGCATGGAGCCGGCTTCCCAAGCAATCAGGAAGCCGGGCAGCGTGTAATGACTTGCTGCCCGGCTTCCTGAAATCACTCACCTCATAGTTCTACTATGCGGCTATATTCACACTTGCGTTTTTGTCCTTTATATGCAGAAGAAAATCTGTCAGGCTAGATGCTGTGTTTTTACTTCTAGATGCTTTAAATAACACATGTTTACATGCGTTTACATGCATTTAGGTGCATCTGGTACCAAATCCTATCATCAAAACGCATTTACATGCATTTTGGTGTATTTAGAAGTTCAAATTGATTCCTAGATGCACCTGACTTCTATTTTTTTTTTTAAATGCAGATAACTGACTGCAGAAAAAAGCATGTAAACACAAAATTGGAGGGAATTTGTCAAAACTGGAGAGGACAAATTCTGGAGCAGATATGCACTGCAACCAATCAGCTTCTTTGTCTCATTTTCAAATCTTGCATGAGAAAACTGAAGAGAGATGCTGATCGGTTGCAATGGGCAACTGCTCCAAATTCTGTCTTCTCAAGTTTTGATAAATGTGTGAGTGTGAATAGAGCCTTAGGGAATCATTGGTGGCATATTTATGCATTAAACACATATAAATGCATCCAATCGTACATAGTGTTAGTGTGCATGTAGCCTAATGCTCACAAATAAGTAAAATAGTGCGAGGCTTTTGTATGAATTTCATTACAATAAGGAGAATTTTGGGGGTGTTTTTTGTGATCGATTAAGATACACCGTTTTGCAGAACTCTTGTAAATATATGAAAAGACGCACCAAGTAAGCGTAATCTAATTATATGTCATTTTTTGGGTTTTGGTTGCTAACACAATTACTCTTCGAGCACTGCATTTAAAAAAAATTTTGAAGCACGAGGTGCGTGCATCGAACACCCAAAATTTAACAAAAAGGTGCATGTGAACACACACAAAAAAGTGCATAAAGTGTATATCTAAATGGTCTGTCTCCTGAAGAGACGGGGCCATATCTCTGACCCCCCAGGTTGCAAGGCTCCTGAAAGGGGCAAGGCACTCGTGTCCACCTAGCCAAAGCCAGGCGGACCCATTCCTCATGGCCAGCCGGAGTAATGGTGTTGAAAAGAATTAGGTACCTCGGCTTATATTCGGGACGGCTTATACTCGAGTATATACGGTATGCCTGTTCCTCTTTAAATTTCACAGACTGGAGTGAAAAGGTTAATATTCAGTACTTCTGAGCTGCTAGTGAGGCCTCTGAAGGGTACGCCCTGTTCCTGTACGCACCACCATGTGCTTGTTCTATTATGCATTACACAAAAGCAAGAAGCAAAACCACACTTATGTAAAGCATGCAAAGAGATTCTGGCCCTATCGTACACCAATCTAGCAACAAAAACTATGCATAGGATGACTGTACATGAGCAAGCAGATTTAACAGATACTGTTACAGTCCCCTCCTATGCATTTTGTCAGAAGATAATAAGACTTGCCTTTAATGGCATAGCACATAGTTTATATAGCTCAGTGTATGTGAAGTTGCTTCTACAGTACTTCACATTCGGCAATGCAATGCCTACTGAACATTAGCCTGTAATTCTGTTATTGCTGATCTATGCATTATAGTAGTTAAAGAGCAGTTATGGTGCAAGTAGGGATGCACCAATACAATTTTTTCGGTATCGAGTATGAGTACTGATATTTTGCTTTCGGTGCTCGCTGATACCGAGTACTGATACCGGTGCTTCCACTGGCATGGAGCCGGCTTCCTGGGCAATCAGGAAGCCAGACGGCGAATAATGACATGCCGCCCGCCTTCCTGTGAGCATGGGAAGGCCAGCTCCATGTTGTTTGGCCGGCTCGATTGTGATTAGCCAGGAAACTGGCTTCCCAGCCAATCAGCATCGAGCCGGCTTCCCAGCCAATCAGGAATCCGGGCGGCGAGTAATGACCTGCCTCCCGGCTTCCTGATTGGCTGGGATGCACCGATACCGGTTTACGGTACCGAGTACTGATATTTTGCTGCCGGTACTCGCTAATACCGAGTATCGATACCCGTGCTTCCGCTGCCATGGAGCTGGCATCCAGAGAAATCAGGAAGCCAGACTGCGAATAATGACATGACGCCCGGCTTCCTGATTGCATGGGGAGGCCAGCTCCATGTTGTTTGGCTGGCTCAATTGTGATTAGCCAGGAAACCAGCTTCCCAGCCAATCAGCATTGAGACAGCTTTCCGGCCAATCAGGAATCTGGGCGGCGGATAATGACCTGCCTCTCAGCTTCTTGATTGCCTGGGATGCACCAATACTGGTTTTTCGGTATCGAGTACTGATATTTTTATTTTGTTACTCGCTGATACCAAGCATCGATACCGGTGCTTCCGCTGGCATGGAGCCGGCAAATCAGGAAGCCAGACGGCGATTAATGACATGCCGCCCGGCTTCCTGATTGCATGTGGAGGCCAGCTCTATGTTGTTTGACCGCCTCGATTGTGACTAGCTAGGAAACCGGCTTCCGAGCCAATTGGCATCGAGCCGGCTTCCCGGCCAATCAGGAATCCGGGTGGCAAGTAATGACCTGCCTCCCGACTAGCTAGGAAACCGGCTTCCGAGCCAATAGGGATCGAGCCGGCTTCCCGGCCAATCAGGAATCCGGGTGGCGAGTAATGACCTTTCCCGGCTTCCTGATTGGCTGGGAAACCTGCTGCCCATGGGCACCGATACTAGTATTGGTATCGGTGCATCTCTGGATGCAAGTGTTCTAATGTTTTTTTTTTGGAAGGAAATATTATTTTGGCGTGTTACTAATGTGATAAGACATTATATCTATCAGCTGAACAGTTGCTACATTGCTGGACTGAGGATGGAAAAAGTGATGCTGTCTATAGTAACCATCAGTAAAGAATCTGTTTGTAGAGTTTATTAGTAACATGATTAGATAAGGTGTGTTACAGCACTCGCTGCATTTTCATGAGGTTTACTCAATGAGGATCTATAGACCAAGCCTCTTTTTTTTAATTTTTGGATAATTCTACTGACAGGTTGGAAAAATATCCTTTTCATTTCAGTCGTGTCTTCGGGACAGGAAGTGAAAGGAAATCTCCCAGGACACATAAAAAAAAAATACAACAGACCGGAGTTTGAACCAACTACTCCATCCAAAGCTAAAAGAAAATGTTTGGCCTATAGGTATGTTTTAAAGAAGAATTCCGGGGAAAAATTGCCGGGGAATAAAATAACAAAGTTATACCCACCCGAACCTCGGGGCTGGCCGGCTGTCACAGTGCTCCCTCCAGCCTCTCCCCTCCTATGCTGCAGCGATGGTCTTCACATCTTATACATTGCATACAACGTGATGACTGGAGGATCCTTAGACCGCTGCAGTGGAGGGGGAGAGATGATAGAAGGACCGGTGTAACAGCCAGCCGGCTCTGAGGATTAGGTGAATATACCTTTTTCTATTTTCCTCCCTAGACATAAATGAGTAGTTAACCCTTGCAGTGCCGGGGTAGCCCCACTGCAAGGGTTAAACATACTATCCCTCCCCCCACGAGTTCTTCTTTAATGATTTTTTGGAATGTAAGTCAGGCAGAACGTTTTATAAAATGCCATGCTGATGTCCATGGTGATGCACACATTAGCCTTCTACTGCAGTTGCAAGGCCTTTTGAATGCCCACATGAAAAAGGATTATTTGCATTAGTGAGCACAAACAGTTTGATGTTATGAAGCATCCAATTTGGAATAACAATGTGAATTCTTTCTATACAAAGAACTGTTGTCACTTTCATTTTCTCCAGATTGTATTAGAAAGATTAATGGGGGTTGGCCTAGGAGGCTTTCATTCTTCTATAAGGAAGTTTTGGTAAAAATGCTGGGCTTTATAACCAGGGCCGGTGCTAGACATTGCGCCCTAGGCAAGACCAGCTACTTGCACCACCACCCCTCCCCCCCTCCGTGCACGCGCGTGGCCCCATTCTTCTGCCGGCTAGCTTCCACGGGCGATAGATGGATGTAGGCAGCCGGGGCAATAGCGAGACTGCTATTGGCTTTTTAAAATTGAAACAGCCAATAGCAGACTGGCTATTGAAACACCAGCAACTGAGCAGAGGAGCAGACTTGAGAGAGAAAGTTGTCTCTCAGTTCCGTCAGGGGGGCTTAGACTACCAGAGCTCGGGGAAGAAGAGGCAGCAGGGACTGGTTTAGCAGCCAGGCAGGGTCAAGGATCAGGTAAGTATTTTTCTTTGTTTGAGCTCCGAGTCAAAAACAAACAGACACATTTAAAGCAAAACCCTGGGTAAAATGTTCTTAACCCTTGCAGTGAGGCTACCCCCCTGCACTGCATGGGATTAGTGCTTGTTTTTGTCTAGGTGCTAAAAAAAGTTATACTCACCTGAACCTCTCAGCCGTCTGACTGCTAATCTGGTTCCTGAAGCCCCTCTACTCCTCCGCTGCAGCGATGGTATGTCCTACGGCATCCTCACGTCCTATACACTGTATAAAGAACATGATGACTCCAAGATCCTCAGACTGCTGCAGTGGAGGGGAAGAGAGGCTCCAGGGACCAGTCTAAGAACAAGCAGGCTCTGAGGATCGGGTGAATATAACTTTTTTTTTTCTGCACAAAAATGAGCACTTAACCCTCTTTCGGGATCTTCTTTTAGGCTTCATTCACACTTACCAAGTAGGTGCAATTTGGTATTTCACTTGCGATTTCCTGCAGCAGGAATTCCAATCTTCCATTCACAAGCAGCAGCTGTCACCCGTTCAAGTTAAAGGAGAACTATGGGGTGACGTTTTTTTCCACAGGTCTCTTTTGGGTCACGGGAGGACATATACTATGTCCCCCCATGACCCGAACTCAGCCTATAGCGGGTTATTGCCTTCTATATGCTGAGAGCGCCGCAGCCAGGACGGATCCCGACAATACTGTCGAGATCCACCAAGCTGGTTGATTGACAGCTGACTTTGCCTCTCTAGAGGCAGAGCCAGCTATGCCCGCCCCTCCACGTCCGTCCCTCCATTCAGCACTGGAGGATTGGAGAGAGGAGGGGGAATGCATGTGATGAGTGATGACTGACAGTCACCACTCACTGCAGGGAGATGATTTGGAAGTGAGCGGATCGGCGGTATGTTTTCGCTCACTTTTCGATCAATAGAGCCAACCTGTGATAGTTTCAATGTCACACGTCGGCTCTAACTATGGGGATGAGTGTAATTCATTTACCCTGTAGCTCTCCTTTTAATGATCGAGAGAAAGCGGCAGCATTTGAAAGTCAGAACTCTGGCACACCGCTTGTAATCATATGTGATACAATTACATGCAGTTAGGAATCAATTACTATCCCTGGACGCAGGAATATCAAATTGCATCTTCTTGGTAGGTGTGAATGCAGCCTAAATTTTACTTTCAGTGATAATGATCACCAGGACAAACACAGAGGGTGGATCTCCTTATTGGGGACACAGGCAGCAATAAAAACCTGACAGCTCTTCTAATCCCTCTGCACTCTATCCAAAACTAAAAAACTTTAAGGAGAACGGAGACCCGGACAGTAAAACCTGGAGAGAATCTAATTCTTCCACACTCTACTGAGAGCGTATTTTTATTGCTGGCTTTAATTTTCAATTTGTTAATGACTGACACTGACATGGGAAGTGAGAGAGCTCCCAAGGACGACATAGACAGTATGAGAGGGATTTTATTCTTTACTGACTCTATGACAATTATTTCTTCTAGAGTTCCATTGTAATTGCTACCAAATCATGACTGCTTTATTTATATATTGGTGTTCTTTTTTTCTTACCAGACATGCTTGAATCATTGGAAGAGATCCTACCAAGCCTGCAGGAAGACAACATTACAGTTTGGGTAATGGCTAGGGAAACGAGTCTCCCAGGGGTAACTGCTGTCCTAGACAAGCTGGATTCAGTAACAGATGAGCCTGTGCCTGCAAACCTGCGCTTTGTCAGCAGCACTAACGCTGCAACGCTTTATATCTTCACATCAGGAACTACAGGTATCACTGCAACGTAATTTCATGTAAAGTGACAAGTACTATCTAATGTACAAAAAGGATGATGTAAAATAACCTTTCTTGTGTAGAAAGCCAAAACACAAAATTTGTTTTTAACTCCTAGAATATATTTGATTTAAAAACATTCCTGTATCATTATTAAAAGAGAACTATGGGCCAACGTTTTTTGGCCATAGTTTTCTTTAGGATCCCAGGACAAACAGTATACTATGTCCTCCTTTGACCCAAAACTCAGCATATAGTGGGCTACTTGAATGCATGTTTAAGATTTAACGCCTACATTTAGTGTCACTTTAAGGCATATGTGGTGAATTCTATTACTTATCCCCTGACAACTGCAATGTTGCAAGCCTAAGGTCTGACATTTACTGGGCAAGTGGTTTTATCATGGTTAAAATGCTAGTAAATGTAACTACATTTGCTATTATTCTGTTACTTGTATGGATTAAATGATGTTATATGGCACATCCAGTAGGTAATGTTATTCATTTTTGTAGGTCTTCCAAAAGCAGCTGTTATAAGTCAGCTTCAAGCATTGCGGGGTGCTGCTGGATTATGGGCATTCGGGGGCACTCCTGAAGATGTTGTATATGTCACACTACCACTCTACCATAGTGCTGCCTCCCTTGTTGGGATCGGTGGATGTGTCTACCTTGGTATGTTATCTGTGTTCAATTTTAACTTGAACATTCTGCGTGTGTCTTTTTATGCAGTGCCCATATATAAACATGTATACTAAATAAAAGTATGTTAGCCCTAATATTTCAAAATTTAATAAATGCCTCGATTATTGTGAAAGTGTTCAAACAGCCAGAACTGAGAACAAATGTGGTCCATTATGGCAGCATGTTATCCTTTACCACTACTATTTTTGCCAGTATTATTTAGGTGTTTGGCTTTAACATACTCACATTGAATGCAGTTATTAGGCTGCATACTTGTTGATTCAAGCATCTATATCTGATGTATAGCCATACATCGCCATTACTCACTGTTGATGAACAGTGATAAATAAATAATAACAAATGAAGGGAGGAAGCAGTTGGGGTTTTTTAGGCACCAAATGACAAGTCCAATAAACAAAGATTGTATATGTAGTAAAATATATTATTTATTAATACAAAAAGGTTAAAAATATTGGTAGCAAATATATTAACAAAGGACAAAATACATGTAGATAAAGAGGACCTCCTAACACCCATCAAGTTCAACTCCGAAAGTTATAATAAACATGATCACAGAATCTATTGACATGATTGTGGCATAATCAATATAAGGACGATACAGTATATGATATGGACTATTGTAGTTGGAAAAAAGTATAGCTCATTCAACAGTATTGCCAATAACCTCAAGTGGAACCATATAGATGGGTGATCGTGCGATGTTCGCAATGCTCTCTACGCGTTTCGCGCCACACAACGCTTCTTTAGGAGAAGGAGGTGGTCTAAAAATCATATAAAGAGGGAATATGAGTGCTACCACAATAATCAAAATCAAATGTGATATCATTACAGCGAAATGCCAATTATCCTTACCCCCTCAGTACGAGATCTCGTACTGAGGGGGTAAGGATAATTGGCATTTCGCTGTAATTATATGATCTTTAAGAGTTTATAATTTATTTACATGGCTGTGAATCAACAGCCGCGTAAGCAAATGGGCAGGGATAGTGTTGATATCATTGCTCAATCATAGCCACATGATTTATAAAATTAGGCTCACATTGACATCAATGGGGTTCGTATTGGGCACCCAATCTTAAGTAAAGTTTCCCAAACCCGCCCCATTTTAAACTCAGGTACATTTGGCTCATCACTATTGCTGAAGTGGAAATTAAAAGACAATCAGCAATCAGACTGATTTAGTAAAGCAGTTGAGAATCTTTAATCAATAAATTGTGTGAATATTCTTGATCCAAGCAGGTGAAAAGCTAATTCCTGTTCACTTTTAATACCCAATCATGTGCATTTTTTTTTAGTAGAGTTTAAAAGGGTTAGAACGACTGCTAACTTCTAATTACTGTGTGGCCCCCATTGTCAAACTTGCAGCTAGCATTTTCAGAATGAGGTCACTAATTGCAAACTTCATCTGTCATTTAATACAGGTTCCCTTATAATGATGAGGATGATAGTTGTATCCAAAGACAACAAACTTTAAATGGCTTACCGATTTTATCTGCCTTTTCTTTCCCTGCACTATAACAACTGTCATTACAGGTGCAGGGTAGTGTAAACATTCCTTCCAGCAGTTTGTGATCTTTTTCTAGTGGTTTAGGTGCAGTGTAGTAAAGGAATCATACATTTTAGCTTCAAGCACTAAAGACATTCAGGCAGCTACCCTCTTGATTGTATCATTAAACAATACAGACAGGTTAAGTACTGAATGTAAACAAAACAATGTTTACACTGACCTGGGCCGGTGATGACAGCTTTCAAAGCAGAGGGAACATAAAAGGCAGAGGTAATTGATTGTGTTGTGTTCATATTATATTAAAAGAGCTAATGTGTTATCCTTTAAAGAAAAAAAAATGTCAGAGATCTGCACTTGCGGTGGATATGGATGAAAAGCTAAGTTTAACAAGAAACAATGTTGCATTGTATAATAATGCTTTGCAGACAAAATAGAATCTGCATGTAAGATCCAGAAGAACACTTCTCATGTGAGCGCCATTGAATTAATGGGGAAAACGTGATGCTAATGCAGAACAAAGTCTAAGGGGGCTATTCACAAAGGAGCCGAAGGATCCAGCTGTAGCTTCGGCTGATCCTGTGGTTCTCTCCGGCCTCGGCGGCATTCGGCTATTCAGTCACTGCCGTTCAGCCCCTATGAGGATAGGGGCGAACGGCAGCGGGTAAGCTGCCGGAGCTTCTGCTCAGCTGATCCAGATGCTGTAGTGGCTGAGTCGAAGTCCTTCTGCACTGTCAGTACGGCTGAAATCAGCCCTACAAGCCAGAACTGAATAGCCGAACGTTGTTTGGCTCACTTCATTTCGGCTGGGTTATTCATTCGGCTGCCTTCGGCAGCTGAGTGAATAACCACCTTAGTAAAGCTGCTTTACCTCTGTGAGGGGTTTTCCGAGCTGATTCAGTGATAATGATGATGTGATCTTCTTTGCATTTAATTAAGATGTTACAGTGTGAATCCAAAACGAGTCATGCATCTCATTATATATTCTTACTGAAGCCAGACTATGCATATATCATCATATCACATCATTTTAGTTTATTCTTGTTTATTACCTTTTTGTTCTAATTTTGGATTCTATATTCATTATATTTTTATGCTCTCCACGGTTAACAATTAATATTTATTTTAAATTTTCTGGATTCTATTGGACATTTTTACATTTTTGGAGGATCAGGGCATTATTATCACTGAATCAGCTCTGAAAGCCTCTCACACAGATAAATTAGCTGTACTCAGACTTTGTTCTGCATTAACATAATCGGTATTGCTTTGTACATTTGCATCTTACTTTTCCCATTCATTAAATGGTGCTCACATGAGAACTCTTCTGCTGGATCAGACATGCAGGATACTGGTTTGTCTACCAAGTATCATCATATGGTGCAACATTGTTCCATTTTAGATTTGTAGCTTTTCATCCGTAACCACAGTGTGCGCAGATCTCTGACGTTTCTAATACAGTAAACGCCTCATTATCCGGCATCCACAGGGATTGGTAGATTTTTTGAAAAAGTGATTTTCTGGTTGCTTAAGAGCTATTATGAAAAAAAAAAAATGGTGTAACTAATGCCATATCAAAACATAAACAATGTATTGACTTCATATTAAAATTGAAATGCAGTAATCAAAAGTAAATTAAGACAAATAAACACACAATCATTTCCAGGATAGTACATGCCGCAGATCAGCAAAACAGTGAGTACACAGGGGATTTTTTTTCTGGTTAGATGAGAGTTCTGTTTATTTGAATACAGGATAACGGAGAGTATACTGTATTTCTTTATATCCTTGGGATAACTAGGACTCTCCTTGTTTTTTAAAACACTGCAGCTGCCTGTACTGTATTATTTATTTTACCATTTGACCCACTAAGCTCAGTATCATTTATTACTCATTTATCCTTTTATTCGTACTGTAACTCTGGTATGTAAACTCATTATTTAACTACACCCTCTGAGGGCCCGTTCACACCAATTCCAGTGTGTTCCAGCACGGTTAGCTGCTGGAATGCACTGAATGGCATCAGTGGCGTCCCGAGGCTGGGTGACACCCGGAGAGGTAACCAAGTGTCACCCCGCCGAGACGTCACTGCGCATGCGCGTGACGTCACCACGCGCGTGTGCGATGACGTCATCGTGCACACGCGGCAGTATTCTGATACCTGCCGGAGAGAGGAGGGGACAGTCACGCGGCGGGATAAGGTATGCCGCCGGGTCCCCTCCTCTCTCCTGATACTGTCGGGCGTTCAAGTCAATGGCACCCCAACCCCCCCTTCCTGCAGTGCGATTGCCTGCACCAGAACGTATGGCACAGCAATGTCCACGTTCCAATCTGGTGCAATAGCAAAAAATTGTGCACGCAGGGAGGCTTCCACTATGTGATCCAGTGCGTTCTAACCGTGCCGGAATGCACTGGAGATGGTGTAAACCAGCCCTAAAACAACACCATGACTACACTGCTGGCTACAATGTTCATCCTGTAAGGGTTGTCATTCTTGCAATTTTTTTAAAATACGCCTATGTGTATGAGCTCTAAGTGACCTGGCCTGTTAGGGCTCATGCAGACAGGCATGGTAAAATACTCCCATCTACGCAGGATCTTTCTGCCAGAAGCTGGCAGAAAAATCCAGCATAAAAATGCTTGTTTTGGCATGTATTTACTTGTGTTTATTGCACATTTATGTGCGTATCGAGTTTAGAGGCATATGAACACAAACTCATTATATTGGGTAGAATATGTACAGTATTTATATTAGCCACTGGAATAGATTTACTTGTGCATGTATGTGCGTGTACATGCATTTCTATGCTTTTACATGCGTATGCACTTAAATTATGCCACTAAGCGTCTTTCCAAACACAGGTTTGGGCCATTTTTTATGCCCCTGAACGTTGTGTGGTACCGTATCAAAAGCCTTTGAGAAATCCAGATATACCACATCTACCGGCTTACCTCCGTCCATATCTCTACTTACCCCCTCATAAAAAGTTAGCAAGTTAGTTAGGCAGGAACGGTCTTTCCTGAACCCATGCTGATTGTCATTAACTATCCCGTTTTCCTGAACAAATTCTACCAGATAATCCTTTATTATGCCCTCTAGCATTTTACAAACTACCGATGTTAGACTGACCGGCCTACAGTTCCCAGGTTGGCACCTAGCCCCCTTACGGGCTAGATCTATGATGTGTACGGATCTACACATCACAATTTGCATGGACAAACTGGCTGAAATTGAGCTGTGTTCAGAGACATTAAAGAAGAACTCTTGGCACAAATTTTATTAAACCCTTGCAGTGATGGCTTGCTTTTAGGTCGGTCCCTGGAGCCTCATTGCCCCTCCGCTGCAGCAGTCTAAGGTCCCGTGTGTAAATTGTGTCCTATGCACTGTGTATAGGACGTGAGGATGCCGAGGAACATCCTATCACTGCGGAGGAGGAGGAAAGAGGCAGGAGGGAGAGCTGTGACAGACAGATAGCTTTGAGAATTGGGCAAGTTTTACATTTTATTTTTTTAACCTAGACATATCGAGTAGTTAACCTTTGAAGTGCAGTGGAAGCCCCACTGCAAGGGTTAATAAAACCTGTGTCCGGAGTTCTGCTTGAAAAAATGGACAATGCATCTGAAGGCTGCATTTTTCCAGCCCACGTTCATGAGGCCATACAGTCACTGCAGTTCTCTTACTCTGTGATGAACAGAAACTTATATATTTACATGTTTTGGGGCTAGTAATAAATCCAGCCCTTGAAACTCAGCTCCCCCATGAATGAAAAATGTATTCGTTCATTGGTAAGAAAATGATTTGTGTATCTGCGCACTGAAAACAATAATGCCCCAATGCCTAGATGCACCTATTTGCTTTAGAACATCAGTTTAAATTTTGCACAAAATGCAGCCAATGATCAGATACGACTAAACTCAAGACAAGCTGCTAAATACATGGCTGAAATATATATTGGAAATATATAATTCTATTCAGCCAGTCTTTTGACCCTTACACCTCTGTCAAGCAGCATAGTCAGGCCAATGTCCTTCCTTTTCTCCATTGCATTTGAGCAATGCTGCTTGGTCGCTAGCCTGCTGGCTGCTCAGTGAAGGAGCATCGCCACACTGATGAGGTCATCACTCTTGCCCACTCCTCTTGTCAATAAGCTCCCTGTTATAGACTGACAGCAGTGTAAAATACAGTAGAGACTGTAGAGCGGCTTGCAGTGCTGTCATCCCTGTCCCAGTGCTGATGAGCACTGAGTTACAGGAAGCTACAATAAAGACAGATTTTTAGACATATACCAAATAATATAGTGAGTCTCTAATGTCCAGGTATGTAAATGCACACATACAGCATGGAAATGATATACAGTCATGGCCATAAATATTGGCACCTCTGCATTTCTGTCAGATAATGCACCACTTCGCACAGAAAATTGTTGCAATTACAAATGTTTAGGCAATGTCATATTTATTTCATTTGTTTGTATTGGTATGACACAAAAAAAGTTCCCGTGTCCAGATCGTGACGGATCTTAATGTTCCTGTGTAATGTGCAACATTGTCAACAAATTTACAGCCCTTGGCACTGTAGCTAATCTCCCTGGACGTGGATGAAAGAGAACCATTGATCAAAGATTGTAACAAAGGATTGTTCGAATGGTGGATAAAGACCCTCCATCAATTTCCAGACAAATTCAAGCTGACCTTCAGGCATAGGGTACAACTGTGTCAGCTCGCACTATACATCGCCATCTGAATGAAAAGGGGCGCTATGGTAGAAGACCTGGGAGGACCCCACAGCTGACACAGAAACATAAAAAAGGCAGATTGGAGTTTGCCAAAACTTACATGAGGAAGCCAAAGTCCTTTTGGGAGAATGTGCTGTAGAGAGAAGAAACAAAATAACAGCCTTTTGGTAAAGCCCATCATTCTACTGTTTTCAGAAAAGAAATGAGGCCTTTAAAAAAATACAGTCCCTACAGTCAAACATGGCGGAGGTTCACTGGTGTTTTGGGGTTGCTTTGATGCTTCAGGCACTGGATGTCTTGACTGTGTGCATAGCATTATGAAGTCTGAAGACTACCAAAGAATTCTGGGGTGCAATGTAGGGCCTAGTGTCAGAAAGTTGGGTCTCCGTCAGAGGTCATGGGTCTTACAGCAGAACAGTGACCCAAAGCACACGTCAAAAACCACCCAGAAATGGTTTCAGACAAGCACTGGAGAGTACTGGACTGGTCAGTAGAGTCCAGATCTGAATCATATAGAGCGCCTGTGGAGAGATCTCAAAACAGCAGTTGGGAAAAGGAACCCTTCCAATCTGAGAGACCTGGAGCAGTTGGCGAAAGAAGAGTGGTCCAAAATGAATGTACAGAGATGTAAGAAACTCGTTGATGGTTACAGGAAGCCATTGAATTCAGCTATTTTTTCCAAGGGCTGTGCTACAAAATATTAATTGAGGGTGCCAATAATTTGTCCAGTCCATTTTTGGAGTTTTGCGTGGAATGTGTCAGGTTTGGGGGGTTTTTTTCTCCACTTTTTGTGTCATACGTCACTACTTCTCTCTCTCCTTGTGCAAGGTGACTGGTCTTATATACGCCCCTTCTGTAGTTTTCTGTGGGCAGTCTATAATGCGTGGGCCTGCTTGGTCCCTGCCACAGCTCTGCACAAGTTATGAACAGCACAGTGATGATGCTATTTTTATATGGTAATATCTGGGGCTGTATAGGGGATTGGTGCACAGATAGCAGTTGTATATCCTCTCTGGCTATTGAGGAATATACTTCAATAAAGCTTTTGTACCCAGAGTTCAGCTTTAAATCTATAATGTTTATTTGATGAATGTAATTGTAACATGATAAATGTAATTGTAATTTACTCCAAAGACATGCTGGTAGGTTAATTGGCTCCTGTCTAAATTGGCCCTGTATGTGAGATGGGAACCTTAAGGTGGCCATACACTGTACAACCATCGCAAGACTAAGGTCTTGCGATGGTTGTAAAGTGATTAAAAAAACGTACGATCTGCCCATCTTGGACAGGCAGATCGTACTCTCCATCATCGCAAGCCCGCCCCCCTGAGGGGCGGGCTTCCGATGACCGCAATGCTGAACGGGCGGTGTGCGCATGCGCACACCGGCCCGTTCGGCATTTGTCTCCCGAGCACCGTTCAAACCAGCCAAAAATCGTACGATTTTCGGCTGGTTTTCTAGCGTGCTCCTTAGACAAAAGACGTGCGACCGTACAGTAGAAACGGTCGCACGTCTTCGTTCACACTGCTCGATTCTCGTACGATCGTGGGATTTCCCGCGATTCTCGTAGGAGAATCGAGCAGTGTATGGGCACCTTTAGATTGTAAGCTCCTTGAAGGCAGGGACTGATGTGAATGTGCAACTATGTAAAGTGCTGCGTACATTGCAGGCGCTATATAATTACCTGTAATAAATAAATGTATGTTTTAAATATCACATGCAGGTGCAACTTGTGTACTGAGGAAGAAGTTTTCAGCGAGTCAGTTTTGGATCGACTGCAAAAAATATAATGTTACAGTGTTCCAGTACATTGGTGAACTATGCCGCTACTTATGTAAACAGCCTGTGGTAAGTTGAAATAGTCATGTGTACTAGCTGCAAAAATAGAACAGAGCAATAAGATAATTTTAGTAATAATAATACACCTCACTTAAGAACTTAAACTTATTTTTTGCCTTAAGAGTTTGAGACATACATATTAATGCTACTAATATATGTAACCTAAAAGTATTGCTAAAGTGCACAACAGTCTGTCCGACATTTCAGTGTGTTGTTCTAGTTTTCAATAAGTTGTTTGATGACCAAAATGGGAACTTCAGATGTAGTAATTCAAATTAGAAATTAGTAACAGCCTAGTGACTGATTTACCGGTATCATTATTTATCTGGTCTGTCGCATTTTGTATTTTTGCTATGTTGAACAATAAGAAAATAAGGGAGTGTAATCTTCTGATGTCATGTGTGTAATGCCTCTTCATTTCAGAATGTTTGAGCAACAGCTAGGCTTGCCACCTTTTCTTCAAGCGAAACCCCAACACTCAAGCAACGCACAGACATTTTTTGGGGAGAATGAGTGGTAAATAGCGCCATCCATTCATATGTAAAGATCACAGTTGAGACTATTTTCAGTGGGGGGCCAATAACCCCTATCTTAATTTTGGTTGCCCCTGTCTGCCTAATATCTTGTGTTAGGGTTCCTGCTGCCATGAAACCTGGATACAGCATTCAAAACCCAGACTGTCTGGGTGAATCCTGGACAGGTTGCAACCCTAGCAACAGCAGGAACTACAGCAGGAATTTGCAGAGTTCATGATCCCTAATTTACAATAAGTTTTGTTTCAAGCACCCAAAATCCTCATAATCCACAATCCACAATCCTTCTGCATCGCAAGGGAGGAGGCAGGGAAACTAAAGTAATGTCCTCAAAAATTACCTGCTTAAGAGAGGGAGTTGTAGTCAGTGGACATTTAACTATCCCAAAGATAATATGAATGTTACCGTCATTGGTCCCTTTAATCACAGATGGCTAACAAGTGGCAGACCCAGCACAGTACATGGTGAACTGTGCACAGGCATGGCAGGCAAAAAAGGCTCTACATTTTGCTTTTTTTGGTTTACCACAAGAAAATCTCATGCACAACCCAGTGGCCAGTTAAGAGTAGGGATGAGCTTATGTTCGGACCAAACCTAGTCCAAAACTGAGCTCCTTTTGAATCCGGAATTCCCCGCCCTGCAGCTGAGCTTAAAAAAAGGAGTACTTGTGCTGATGTCATTGACCTTATACGTTATTGACCAAACAAAGCCAAGGGGCGATATAAGGTCAGTGACATCACATCATCCCATCCCTTTGTTTATGTGCTGTTGCAGGCAGGGAATTAATTGGCTGCAACTGATTGGTCGGCAGCTAAGTGCAATGCCTTCTGCTTCAGATGTGCCCGGGTTTGGACTGGGTTCAGTCCAAACCTAAGCTCATCTCTAGTGTAGAGTATGAAAAGTGTGCTCTTAAAAATATTTTATGTTGCCCATAGCAACCAGTCATCTTCTAAAAATAATTTTTGCAGTCTGGGTATAAAAATTAAAACCAGGTTGTGATTATGGGCACAATGAAACTTTCCTGAGAGTACACTATTCGGACATCAATGTCTGCGAGATCCCACCATTCTCAAAATGACTTGCTCAATGACACCTTAAATCTACTTTCCAGTCTTTGAGGGTCTTTAGCATGGCCTGAAAAAAAAAATGATTCTCGCGCAGAAAATATAAAGGACTGGTTTGCCAGCATGTGTAAAATGTCTTCAACTTATGCAGCACTTTGGGAATGTAACTGAAACTAAGCACTAACTGAATGCCAATAGCAATTCTCAAACAGGAATGGTAAATGGTAACCTAGGCCTTTTGTATGGCCAGTCTTTGTTACAATGTTGAATGGGGGTTACATAGAGATCACATTACATCATCCAAAACAATGCAACCCCATGCTTCCTGACCAGTAAAATGCATGATTATTCCATCAGCTTAAATCTCTTAAAGGACCAATGGTGACAAAAATATTGTATTCTGATAATTGTACTCGTTTAGTACCTGTAATTATCGTTTTTTGGTACATTAACTCCTTTTTATTTATTTTTTTTCAATTGACCTGCCTTTACTTAAAACATGCCCTGTTTTTTGTGCTGTCTAGAAAATGTTACAGGGGCAGAAATTGGGAGGAACTATGAAGCTCCTGTTGTACGAATTCTTTTAGATCTACCAACATCTACTGTATGTGTTGCAAGGGCTTACCTGATTTGGATAGGTTAGATAGGCCCTCAGATTACATAGTTTTGCTAAATCTAAAATTGACTGTACAAAGATTGTATGGTCAGATTATATTGTGTATTGTGGTCCTAACATGGACACTGACCGCGGTGCTTGAGCAATTGTTGCTAAGTTTTTTGTAACATCTTTCCTCTGGCTTAACACACATGGGCATCATCCCAGCAGGTGGACCTTAACTCTAGCTGTACACATGCATCAGTCAGCCGGCTGTTCAGTGCTGAGAGCATGCTCACTAGCATGCATCACCAGCTTCTGGTCATCATTTTTAGATCAGGAGCTAGTGGGACGGACTCATGATCATGTGACTACCATAACAGCCAATCACAACGATCACATGATCGAATCCCAACATTGAGATCCCCTTAAAGGGCCACTGGAAGTTGGTTGCAAGGGGATGAAAAAGATTAAAACTATTTCAATAATAAGTTATTATAGTCTTGCCATGTATTAGGGAAGCGGCTTAACCTCTTCACCCTCACTGTTCATTGCAATGCTTATTCATGCTGTCCATTTCAAATGGGATTTTTAACATTATTAAATCTTTCATTAAAATTATACCAGGTGATTCTACCATAAAAGTCAATGTTCATGCCATTTCAATTATAGGATAACAATGCTTGGTCCCTGTCTCCCAACTGTGCTTCTGCATTGTCACCCTGCCATAGGGATGGAGACAACAAGTGACTATTTCAGCACACATTATACAGCCAATGACAATTGTTGACACCATCCGGAATCCTACCCCCAGAAAATGCCATGCAGCCTTTGTGAAAGTCCGTTCACTTAGACATGAAGTAGCTGCAAAGAGACTGCAGGTTTCTGTTTATATGTTCACTGGTGATGCAGAACAAATAAAGATTTGTACATTTCATTTTTGATATCTGTAATAATGCTTAAACTGAAAAAAGATAAAACAAATGCATGAATAAATAACAATAATTATAAAAGCATTTATAACTCCTTAGGATTCCTTTTTTTTTTTAACTACTTTTAGTGAAAAATGCACATCCACAGCATCATCACATGCACTTACAACAGTTCTTTAGACTAGTAATTGCTTGACCACTGCACTGTGGGAGGCAGAGGATGTGTTAATTAATGCCTCAGACCCGTCATACTCAAGGCTCCAAATTGAGGCCATTGTTGGTCAACTGCAGCAGACTTTTACCATGAGGCCACAGCATCATCACTGCACTCTGGAAGGCTTGAGTGCCTCATACTCCAGTCTCAGTTTGGGATTTAGGCCTCATTAACACGTGCAGTTGACTTTTAAGGGGCTTTGAATCACTTTGAAGAGTGCGGTTTGCAATCATTCAAGAGGCGATATTGCTGCCTCCTAAATCCCTGTTGTTTTTTCAAGGGGGTTTTCGCATTGCAATACTGTGCCATAACTACTTGACACATGGTTGCGGCGTGGTCCTATTGACTCCAATAGCCTGCCAAACACGACATACTGTATAAAATTTGCAGCAGCATGTGAACAAATTTGAGCACCCACACGTTAAGTTTTAGGTTGATCCATGTAAAAACTGCTTGTTTTTACTGCACACTTGCCTGGGGTAGAAATCGGTAGACATGTAGGCCAGCAAAAATTAATTTAATTTCAGATTTTTTCGTTATTTGTTTTTCAGGATCCCGGTTCAAAAGTCCGTTCCTTTCCTGATTCGTATTTAGACAAATCCGAATTGTTGTTTTCGGATGAGTCAAATGATAATTATGAACAAGTGTTCGTTGCAGAAAAGTGACTTTAAATGTTTACTTTTTTTCATTTTAACTTTTGACAGTGCACAGAAACAACAAAAAAACAGTGTGCGTTTAGCCCTCCCTATAAGTATGGAAGGCATTTTCGGGGGACCCCCAAAAATGTAAAATATAGGGCCCCCCCCCCCCAAAAAAAAATCCCTTGTCAGACCCTTAATCCTAGCAGTTTCCTGGCAGAGCACACTCCCCCACCTGCACCATGCCCTCAACATGGGGAGGGTGCTTTCCCCCTGCGAAAGCACCTTATCCCCAAGTCAACAAGGGACAAGGGCCTCTTCCCCACAACCCTGGCCTGTTGGTTGTAGGGGTCCGAGGGCAGTGGGGCTTACCTGGATCTGGATGCCTCCCTTCATTGGGCGAAACAAGTCCCATGACGTCACACTTTTTTTTTTTTGGCATTGGGGTCCCAAAATTGAGAAGGGGACTCCATGCTGGTTTTTTTTGTTATTATTATTTGTCTTCAACAACACAATTTCATTCCGAATGAGATTCAGAAAAAAATTTGGATGTATCCAAATTTGCTGTATCAAAAATTTGAAGACGTTCAGATTTGTTATTTCTGTCAGTCGGAAATTCGAATGCATCCGAATGTCTAAATATATGCCGAAATTCGTCCAAATTGCAATTCAGAAGCAAACAAACCTTACATGTCTAGAAATCGGTTTCCCTAAGATAGGAGCAGGCACTTAAGTGTTCCTGCTGCACACTGCCATTGTGTTTTTTATTGTTTAAGAAAGTAAAGTCAGGTTTGCGTAGTACTAGTACTAGTATGACCAGAAATACTGAAAAGTTTTAGATTGTAGACAGAGGCATCCCCAGGCAGGGTGTTACACGGAGCGACCACCGTGTGTCACCCACCGGAATGCCATCAGCCATGCATGTAATGACATCACGTGCAGTTAACTGCCGGCGGCCATCTCGGTGAAGGACACCGGCCGAGAGAGGAGGGGACGTTTATCTGACAAGATTAGGTATGCAGCTGGGTCCCCTCCTCTCTACAGCTGTCGGGCACTTGGTCCATGACCCAGTACCTGCCTTTTCAGAGGGGGTGACACCAAAATGGCTGTGAGTCATTTTGATGTCACCCCCTCTGATGGTGTCACCCGGTGCCGCGCCCCCCCCCCCCCCCCCCCTTGTGATTCTACTGATTGTAGATGCCATCCTGGTTACCATTGATTCTTTTTAACTAAAAGGGTTCATTTGTACAGCAAACATTGTCATACGCGAGGCAGTTAATGCTAGATTAAGTCTTAAAAACCTAAACTGCCATAATAATACTTCAATTATTTATTCTATGCTGGGGAACTATGTAGGTTTTGAAGACATAATGGCCTGCTCTTTGAATTTGTATTTCTGATCAATCTTGTGGGTTGTTTTTTCCCCCAAAAAGCACTGTGTAGATTCTCACAGCTCAGGGTGTTTTTATGTGACTGTATGTGTAAAAATCAGCTTTATGTTATTTTGCTGTGCATTATTAATGCGAATCAAATTCTTTCTGTATGATATACAGGGTAGCTACAAGTATTTTGCAAGAAATATATTTAATAATAATTTTATTAAAATGAGTCTGAAAGAATTTGAACCCTGTTAAACTGTTGAAGCTACTACAAAACTATGTAGGTGTTTGTGCCATGTCTGCCAGCTGCTTTCACTGAAAGCCCATCTTTGTTAAGTTCTGCTAGTAATTTTGAGTATTGCAGTGTATTCAGGAATGTCACCAACTCCCGCTTAGTGAGCTATGCTTCTGCTCTCACAGCTATGTGTGCTAAGGCAGTGCACACTTGATATTAATTTACAAGAGAAGAGCAAAATGTATTTTAGAGCGTACGTTTACTTAAAGTTGCTTTCTTTGCATCAGGAGACCTAGAGCTGACCTAGAATAACATTACAGACTGTAAACTGAGGTTGTTTACTAACACACATGAATCAGATTTTTTTTTTTAAACATGTAATCTGATTGGCTTCTTTGAGTAACAGATGTACATAGTAGACATGTGCAGCCGGAAAAAATTCGTTTCGTTTCGG
>NW_017307289.1:0-19943 GCF_000935625.1 Nanorana parkeri
CATCTCATATTCTATGCCCCTATTGGGGCGGCACAAAGGATCTCATATTTACTACAGCTTGCTCTCCTAGGGGACTTGGGGGTATTAAAGCAAGGAAGCTTCCTGTAGTCATGGATGTCCTGATATAAGAAAACATGGGAGCCTATAATCATGTAAAGCAATTTATGTGATACGTGGGCCCAGGGCAAAGCTAACACTGGTGACCACCTTTATGAATTAGCAGTGTGCAATCCAAAAACGTTTGCAGTACAAAAGGTAAACTGCATGCTTTGATAGTCTGTAACATTAGTGATATTAAAGTCTAAATGATTTTTGCTATTTCAAATGCTGATTAAATCACTTACACTCGATGCTGCTCCTTGATATATAAAAGTTAAATTTTTTTGCAGAATCAGCTGGTCCCCTGAGCACTGGCACTGATATCCTGTTTTATGGTGGCTCCTTTTGCTTGCAGGGTCCTATGGAGCCACACTTGTGTGTGCTAGTAAGCTTTGTGTGTCTCCACAAACTCACAGGCAGAAAGGCGTCCTCAGGCTGGGTGTCACCCGGAGCGGCCGCCGGGTGTGACCCGCTGGGACGTCATCAACCACGTGCATGACGTCACCACAAATGCGTGCGATTACGTCACATGCACTTAACTGCCAGCGGCCATCTTGGTGATGGACGCTAGCAGGAAGAGGAGGGGACGTTCATCTGGCGGAATAAGGTATGCCGCCGGGTCTGCTCCTCTCTCGTGCTCTCGGTCTATGACCGAGTGCCCTACTTTTCAGAGAGGGTGACACCAAAATGACTGAGAGTCGGTGCGGGCCGCAACCCCCTTATGACGCCACTGCACAGGCACAGCAAAGCAAGTCACCCCCCTGCCCCGTTCTCCCCACTTCTTCCTGCTGGAGACTGCTCTGTCCCTTGTGATCTTGTACTAGACAGGAGGTTCAGGGAACCCGAGCTGAAAGCATTGACGCTGTTTGGAAACAGGATGACTGTAAGAGCTTGTGCAAACATTTAATACAGAAATACTTTGCTGGGCAAGGTATATTTTTTGATCAGGATTCATTATTGAAAAACAATTTAAGCATTTAATACTATTTTAAGATACATATGACAGTTTTGCAAAGGGCCTAGTGATTGCCAAAGTGTAAGGTGCATGCCACTGATTCATCCCCACGTGATACCTACTGCATACATACAGATGAGCAATAACTGTGGCTATTATTAGGATCAGGCTCCTCAATCACCACAGTCATGTGTGTATCACCTTGTGAAGAAGAGGGAAGTAGGGGGGAATATAGACAGAATAGCTGCAAAGTGTAAATGTCTTTTAGCTTTTGTCGCCATTGAGAATGCATTCCATCTTATGTGAAAGAAAAGGAGCCTGATCAAACATCCTGGATATGCATGTTTTCCTGTCATCTCTATGGCTCTAATTATAACTACATCATACGATTCCCAACCTGGAAATTTTTATGTCATATGATATTTGCACAGCTGCCTATCAAGCCCAAATCTTAGTAAAAAATACCATAACATTAATTTAAGTGCACACAAACCTAATATAATCACTTTTTTTTTTACCATAGAACATGAAACTGTGTTAAGAAAATAGACACCAAATATGTCAAGCCTAAATAATTGCATGAGCCCACAAACCGATGACAAATTAAAATGCTCATCAGTTCTGAGTTATGGGTGTAGAATTTGTATTTCTGTCCATCCAATCCTGACATTTAAACATCTGTTCACAAAAGCACAGTCAGGGGAGCCTAGAAGGGGAGGGGACCTGATCTTGCATTGCAGCAATGCAATGCAGCAACGCAACGTTCACTTACTTGTCTCCTTCCACGCCCCTCACCGATCCTATGACTAGACAGTGAAAAGTGAAACAGTACATTGATCATCTCTCTGTCACTCAGCTCTCTGCTCCAATCATTGCACTACAGCACACCTGATTGTCTCCTTGTGCTGTTTCTCCCTCCCTCTTGCTGAGCTCTGCTGTACAGACTGCACAGTAGACTGCAAGAGACCAATATCAATCGAAATCCTGGTACTTACACTGCTAACCTTTAAAAAATAAATTTTATGATACCCTTATAATTACAGAGCTGCATTCATTTGTATATTTTATATCTGCCTGGAGTTCGGCTTTAACATAATTACTATCACAAAAGGGCTGACATGACATCATCTTTTGGTGACCGGTTCTCTTTATGGAAACATCGGGGGTCTATTGGGGCTCCTTCAGACCTATGCAGTCCAACTTGAGACATTAATGCAGATGCACTAAGCACAGTGGCTTAGTGGTTAGCATTTCTGCCTTGCAGTGCTGGGGGTCCCTGGCTCAAATTCTGCTCAGGGCACTATCTGCAAGGAGTTTGCATGTTCTTGCTCTGCATGTGTGAGTTTCCACCCACATGCTAATGACATGCTGGAAGGTTAACTGACCCTGTGTGCATCATGTAAAATAGGGACCTTAGATTATAAGTTTCTTGAGGCCATGGACAGATGTGAATGTGCGTTATGTAAAGCGCTACAAATGTTGGTGCTATATAAATGCTTATAATAAATAAATGAGGTCAGTTCATTTAAATAATGCATTACTGTGCAGCATGGTGAGTTGCAAACCAGGTGCATTAAATGTGTGTTGGTTTAGATTGTTTATCACCAATCTATAGATGCGATCATGTGGCTTTACATCTGCCGTGATCACTTCTACATAAAAGAGGAGAGCTGCCTGAATATTTTAAAAACAAGCCCAGGGCTGCTATTTCACTTGTGAACATGTTAAACCCTTCAATTGCGATGACGGTTAGGACACCTCCTTGGTAGTCAGTGGTCAAGTTTTACCTTTTAATTGGTGCATTTTATTGGGCAATTGATCCATCACATTCATAATTAAGTAAGGAGATTGCCATCTTTCCAAATTTACCAGAAGCCTGCCTTTTACGCGAATGCTAGTGACATTTGTGGACTTCAAAATCAATCAAATCAAATCAATCAAAATGAATACTGTTATAAATTGTAAGCACTTAAGGGTATGGCCTTTTATCTTTTATTCCATTGCCAATGGAATACAAATTCTTGTAAATGTATTGATATGTTTACAACCTATGTAGATAAATGCCATGGAATATGTCAGAGCTTTAAAAAAATAAAGAGTAATAATAATAAACATGATGATAATAATAATAATATAGATGTCATTTTCTAAAGACTTTCTACAGATCCTGGAATTAGAGGTTTGATTTTGAAAGGTACTTTCACTTGAAATAGAACTTCACACAGAAAGGATGTGACCAGAATCATATGAATGTCTGTAGATATACTTTCATTATAAATTAAAAACATTTGGAAAACCTCAACCCTTTGCTCTCTCATCCTGTGGTTTCTACTGAAGTATTAAAGCAGTCCCCGGAGGGCAGGCATGCAATGCTCTTCATTCGAAGCTGTAGCTTTGGCGCATGCCCCCAGGCAAAAGAACACAAAGCAGCGGACACATCACAAATACATTGTTTTAAATTAAAATATGGAGACTGGAAAGCCTATGCTAAAATAAAATCTGCACTTTTCTGGCTGAAGAATGACAATGAATGTATGATTTCACACAATAAACACAGTTGCTATGTAGCATTGCTTTGTTAAATATTTTATGGGCATCACACATTTTAAAAGGAATTCTGAGGTCATTGAAAAACTAAAGGATGGGTGGGAGACCTGAGTGTATGTGTTTATGAAGTTTCTCAATGATCTGGTGGTCAGATCATGGCTTTACATCCAGGGTATGAGGGTTATTCACAAAAGAGCTGAAGGATCCAGCCGTAGCTTCGGCTGATCCTTCGACTCGCTCCGGCCGCCTGAGGCCTTCGGTTCAGTGAAACCGAATGGCTGCTGTACGGGCTATTCACAATAGCACATACAGCAGCCGAAGGGTGGAGAAAGGTCGCAAATGAAAGGTCGTTTTCCACACAAATGACAGCTGGGCGGAGCTCCGCCCAGTTGTAATGACGGATCAGCGTCCTCAAATGACCTGGGGACACTGATCTGTCATTAAACAATAACAACTGGGCGGAGCCGGCCGTGACGTCACGGCCGGCTCCTCACAGTTGTTTTACTTTGCCCGGCAGGTGCCAGCCAATAGTAAACAGTTGGGCAGAGCTAGTGGTGTCACCGCTAGATCCGCATTTTGCCAGCATCTGTCAGATTCTTCATTCTGCAGCGGGAGTTTGTCGCGTGCGGTTGGGTCGGCGTGCGTCTTTAAAAATCTTTTTATTTATTTATTGTTTTAATTTTTTTAATTTTGCCAAGTCGTCGTCGTCATGGACAACGCTGTACGTCGTGATTGACCTTAGGATTACATCAGTGGATCCATTTATTTTAGTTTTTTTCATAAGGGACTTGAAAAAATCCTTTGTTGTGGCTTTTTTCAATTAAAGGATTTTTTTCTAAAAGTCTGGACTTTTTATTTACATTTATTTTAACCCTTTAGTGAATGGGTAGGGGTACAAGTACCACTTACTCATTCTCAAGGGGGGGGGGGTGCATCTGGTCACCCCTTAGATGGTTTCCTCTCCAACACAGTTACAGTTTCCCGTTACACACCCTTGGGGCTATATCCTTTTTTACATCCCATTTCCCTTTTTTCTCTTTCTCTCCTGCCTTATTCTCCCTCACTCTTTACCTTTTCTTAGTTGATTATTCTACTCGGACATCCATGAAATCATCATGCAAAGACATATACATGGTTATTCACAAAAGGGTGAATAGTTTGGAGAAGGCAGGAGAAGTGAACAATCTCGGACAACATTGCTGAACTAGAAAGTGAGCTGAATTGGAGAATATTTCCAAATCGACTATTTTGTGCTAGATTGTTCACTTCTCCTGCCTTCTCCAAACTCTTCACCCTTTTGTGAATAACCCTGATAATGCTGCTTCTGGGCGACCTGACAGCAATACTAAGCTTCTGCCAGAACATGTCTGTTGGCATTCAAATTTTCTGTTATAAAATCTGTGTATTGTTGTAATATGAATTATGTATCACACTGAAGAGTAGATGACCCACTTACACTGCGTCCTCATGTATTGCCTCACATGTGTTGGAGGATGTCCCTTGGAAACTCTATGTACTCTGTATGTACTCCTCTCTCTGTCTGAACAAAATTAATAAAACTTGTTATGTTAAAAAAAACAAAAAAAAACACGAAAAATTCAGAGCATGGGAAAACAGAACCAGAAACACCTTTGGGGAAATAGTGGAAATAGATCCCCTCCGAGATATAAAATTATTGGTGATTCAGCCAAAGTATACTTTCAGAAGACTTTCTTTTATGTCTACTCTGCATGCATGATATAAGAGTCTGTTTTTTTGCACAGTCCAAAGCAGGGTATATTTCAAAAACATTTAGTGCCTCCTTTTAGTTACTTGCTGGTAATTGCAAATGAGTAAAATACACTAAATGACACCCATGAGTCACATAGAGGGTAATGGCATCCATTACCTGAGATAGCATTGCTTTACCTTCATTAAAATAATGCAGCACAAATATAATAATCACTTTCTTTAATGAGAAATATAAGGAATTCAATGCGTGTGCATGCTTGTCAAGCTATATTAATGTTATTTGTACTCACTGAGCGTTCTACAACAATATTTTGAATCCTAATGTATTATGAGGCATTTAATGAAAGCAGTTAAAATTCACCGCAGTGTAAAATATAAAAATAGATTCGGAAAATATCTCCTGGGTTAGGATTAATATAATGGATGGTTAGAACTTCTTGGAAATTCTCTGTATAATTAACATTCTCAGTAATTAGGTTTTTCTTTTTGTTTTCTTTTTGGAGGAGGATCTTTTGTCATGACACTTGCCACCTTTGTTTAGGAGCGGGTCATTTTATTTTCTTGCATTTAGCAGAGGAAGGAGTTACTCCTTTCAGGACTGCCCGTCTTAGCGGAGTAGGTGGAAAGGAGGGGTACCCCGAAAATAATTACATACTTATACAGCGTGGGTGGGGTACCCTTGTCATCTTGTAGCTAGGTGACACTTTAATTCTAGCCTGTCACTAGAAAAACTTGATGCTGAATTTGGGTGGGTGTGAGATCGTGCTTTATTCCTGTCTTTGCTTTATATAGTTCGAGCACACAGGTAGAAATTCATTGTCTTAGCATAAGAGCATACTTATTACCATCCTGATATATAGCAGCCTGTGACACAAATGTAAATTTATGTGAGATAGAGGGAAAGAGGGAGAGAGAGAGAGAGAGAGAGATCGTGGACAGTGTAAAAATCTCTATTTGTTAAACTTATATGATGACTGAGCCATTGCTTAAAGCTGAACTCCAGGCAAGCATTATATTGCATACTTATATTAGTCCCGCTTGACCTAATGTAAGCATGCATATGCCACTCCTGATCGGCCGCTGAGGATCATCCCTATGAAGAGGCAGCCTGAGGCTGTTGTCTCAGGTGGTATCTCTTTGGGTCATATGGGGGGGGGGTGTCAGACAGAGCGGCATGCTCGCCCTGCTGTACAATGTTTACAGTGTGCCTGCCGCCCCCTTGTCAGCCAGAGCGTCTCAGGTTGCTAAGAGCCGGGTGGGGAGATGTGTAAGGACCATACACTGCCACGGTCTTAGCAACCTGGGACGCTCTGGACGGCATCCCGCTCAGCTCCTGGCAACCAGTGATGTCACTGGTTGCCAGGAGCTGGGTGGGACTCGGGGCAGTGCAGAGTCAGAGGTGGGTGGGAAGATGGTGCAGAGACCCACTTCCCATCCCCAGGCCTTAGGCAGCAAAAAGGCTAGTGATTCCCGTGCCTGTAAAGAACTGTAGTAGCCGATGCTACTACAGTGATGGTCGCTGTCTTCTAGATCCAGTACTGTGCTGTGCTTATCAGCTTCCCCTCTGCTTTGAGGGGGTCGCTCACTTGACACAGTACCCATTCAGAGAACGCCTAGTATTTTAATCAATGAATACAAGTTGTCCTTTAATTGGATGAGAGGTGGCAACCAGGACCCACCTCTCAACCAATCAGACAATGCAGTTTATTAATTGCTATAAAAAAGGTTATTAGGCATTGCATATGCATACTGTATATAATAAATATAATATAGCTTACCATGCAGTGGCTGCATCAGTTTGGTAAAGAGTAAGGAAGGAGAGTTTCCCTTCACTTCCTGTCTGTTGGCCACAACAGAAAGTGGGAGGAAATTCCTCCAAAGCAACAGAAATCCCTTGGTGGTCAGCAAGGTCACTAGAACTAGTGTCCCCATTGGAAGATTTTTCATCAAGTCCTGTTCTGGTGACAACCCAAAATTAGGGATTTTCTTTCACCTCTACTGTCAGTGATAAGGGTCACCAGGATAAATAGAGAGGGCAAATCTCCCTAACGGGGACAGCAGACAGCAATTAAACATACCCTTTTCAAAACTAAAACATGTTTTGGCTTCAGTTGCACTTTGAGACTTAGAACGTTTTCTGCAAGCAAAGATAAAATATCTGTTGATTCTGCTACAAATCATGTGTCCTCATATCTTTCTGTGGGCTGAACATCTCTGACGATGTTATCAGCTTTCTCAGCTATTTTCTGTGAACTACAAAGCAATGTCCCTCTATGTATTGGATAAAAGGGGATGCTTGCGGTCCAAAGTAGGAGAACAGCCTGGGATGGCAATGCTTCTCCTCTAAAGATTCAGTGCATTGAGTGAGCGTGGTCACTCTAGGACAGGAATCGTGGTATTGGCAGAATCACCAGTGAAAATAAAGGAAATAAAGGGAGAAAGGGAAAATAACCAAGTCACCGCATCTAAGGACTGGTAAGCTGTAATATAATATATCTCGTTTTTAATGTCTTTACATGCATTTTGGTGTGTTCTAGAGCAGAAAAAATAGGACATGTAGCATGTTTTTCTCCTGCACCAGAACTGACTGCAATGGTCTGAGCAGAGCCCAGAAATTCCATAGGAATACAGTAGGATGCATTTCAGGTGAGGACAAAAAACGCTCTGGTCCGCATCTGGTGTGAACAAGCCCTAAAACCCCAAGAGTTATATATCTCCTGAAAGCATAGACCATGTAGAATAAAGTGACAGATGCTAATTTTTTACATCGCTTGATATTAGTGCTACTCTTTATCAAACTCAAAATTTCAGTAAAAATTACACTTAAGTTAATTTTAGTGCAAAAAAAAAAAATATATATATATATTAGCCAATTTTTATTGTCAAATATAGAAGATGAGGTTGTGCTGAGTAAATAGGCACCCAACATGCCAAGATTAAAATTGCGTGCGGTCGTGAAATGATGACAAAATAGGGTACCCCAAATTGTCCATAGCTTTAAAAGCCTCTACAGGTCATCAGTTTTACCATGAATATTGGCCCTAGCATTATTGCTCTCACTCTGACGCACGCGGTAATTCCCAGCATGTGTAGCGCAATCGCCGTTTTCGTATCTAGGTGCACCTAACGTGTGTTTACGTTAGTATGTGAGCGTTTGTGGGGGCAGGGGACTTTAACATTTTTTGGGGTGTTTTTAAATTTATTTGATTTAACTTTATTGTTTTTAAACTTTTTTGTTCTTTGACTTAACTTCATTTCTATCACATAAGGGAGCTCACAGGTAGTGACAGGTTCTCTTCTTACGGTGACATTAGGGGACTATTAGACATCCAGTGTCACCTTTTCACTTCAAAGAGGCTATTCAAGTGCAGCTCGAGCTTGGATAGCTTCTTCCCTGGCTTCTCTAGCTGGGGAATGGCAGCTGAGTGATGCAAATATTATTATACAGGATTTACATTGCATTACAGTTACAAAACAAATCAAGACAAGATGGTAAGGAGGTCCCTGAACAACCATGATGCTGGTCCCTGGCCCCCTGGAGAGGCAGCGGAGCCGGGAAGCAAGGCGGGGTGTCGGACGTGGGGGCACCCTGTTCACTGCCGGTATTGCTTCCAGTGTAAAGCCAACAGTCATCTTTACACAGGTAAACAGAGTCTCAGCAGAGTCTGTTTACAGGAGCCCGAAGCAAGCACTGTAAGGGATATGGCACTGTCAGAGCAAGAGTTAAAGCATTTTTTTTTCTAAGAGTGTTTTAGAGAACATGACGGTTATGTGATCATTTAGATCACAGATTATTTGTGAATGTGTTGCTGGGTGGCTGTGATACGTGCAGTCACGATGGTCTGACGGTGGCACAGCTACATTTTCACTTTGTTGGAGCTTTGTGTTTTTCCCTTCCTTCCCTAGGAAGAGTAACCACCACATAAGGACCTTCCTTCCTGTTTCATGATAAAAAGGGCTTATGCATGGTATATGTGTATTATAATGATATGATTGAAAGGTCAGGGGATCAGCTACTAGACTCAGTACTGCCAGTGTTGTGACATTGATAGCTGATGCTCCTAATTGCTCAGTGCATGCTCCTGGCAGCCTTGAATTACATCTGCCTGGGCTATGATGAGATGCGCAGAAGGAGTTCGACCTCCGGCAGGCTACTCGCTGCTGTTCAGCCTATTCTGATAGGGGCCGAACAGCAGTGAGTAAATAGCCGAATACCGCCGAGCGGCATTCAGCTCTGCTATTCTGCTTGGTACTTCCGTGGTACCCAGCAGAATAGAAAAACTGTTAAAAAAGTAGAAAACGATTGGGCGAAGCTAGCAGTGACAGCTAGCTCCGCCCAACTGTTTCCTATTGGCCGGGACCTGCTGTCATTACAATGAGAGCTCAACGCAGCCGGCAGTGATATCAAGGGCGGCCCCGCTGAGCTCTCATGACAGTTCAGCGTCCCCTGGTTACTAGGTAACCAGGGGACGCTGAACTGTCATTAAACACTGAGAACTCAGCGGAGCCATCGTGATATCACGGCAGCTCCGCTGAGTCATTACGATGAGAGCTCAGCAGAGCAGGCCCTGATATCAAAGCTCTCATCGTAATGACAGATCAGCGTCCCCTGGTTACCTGGTAACCAGGGGGCGCTGATCTGTCACTGCAAGTGGCCGGGGCCAGCCGTGAGATGGCGGCTGGCTCTGCCCAGCTCTCAGTAGCAGGCTTTCGGCTGGCCAACGGCCGGCCGTACAGCCTGCTTTGGCTTTCACCTCGGCTCAGTCGAGCCGAAGCATATGCCTTCGGCTCCACCCTTCCGCTCGGCCAACTTTGGGAGCTGCACGGGCTATAGTGAATAGCCCGTACAGCTGCCCTTCAGGTCTACTGAACCGAAGGCCTCCCATAACCGAAGCTAGCCGAAGGATCAGCCGAAGCTACGGCTGGATCCTTTGGCAGCTTTGTGAATAGACCCCCATGTTTCATGTTACACCCTGAATATGAGTGTAACATGAAACATGGTCCAAAAAAGTAAGTTTAGCTTTTGCAGTGTACATATAAACATATTTAATGATCCTCCATATAATCCTCCCTAGATACAGTACAGTGAGAGCCTATTTTGGGAACTGTGTTACTGGCAGGATCACTATTTGAAAACAAAGGGGAAAGCCTGGAAATGGAAACTGATGCAGTTACCACATCTAAGGACTACTAAGCTGCAACATTTAACATGTTTGTTTTTGGGTTTTGAAACATTTGAACTGTTTTACTTTATTTGGTTAAAAACAAAAGTTTAAATAAATGTTCATGTTTTATAAGCATGTCTATTAATTTTAAAATGTATCCTTTGTAGTGGTATATACGCTAAAATAAGATGCTTTATAGTGTCACTAAGTAAAATCACGCCCCACGTTTTACCGTGTTGATGGTGTGCATATTGTCGTACTTTCGTCCATATTCGCAGAGCGGCATTCGGCTTGGCTTTTCTGCTCGGTATCTCCGTGGTACCGAGCAGAATAGGAAATTAATGGAAAAAGTGGAAAATGGAAAAAAAGATTTTAAAAATGTAAATAAATATTAAATTTAACAAAATAGATAAAGATAAACAATAAAAACATTGGGTGGAGCTAGCAGTGACAGATAGCTCTGCCCAACTGTTTCCCATTGGCCGGGACCTGCTGAGTCTTCTAGCAGGCCCCGGGCCAATGAATAATAACTGAAGTCACGGCCGGCTCCGCCCAGTTGTTATTGTTTAATGACAGATCAGCGTCCCCAGGACATTTGGGGACGCTTATCTGTCATTACAACTGGGCGGAGCCAGCCTTTCGGCTGGCCGTTCGCCATGCTTCGGCAGTCACTTTGGCTCAGTCAAGCCAAAGCATATGCCTACGGCTCGGCTAAGCCAGTCAGCTGCCTTCGGCAGCTGTACGGGCTATAGTGAATAGCCCGTACATCAGCCCTTCAGTTCGACTTAACTGAAGGGCTACCACAACCGAAGCTAGCTGAAGGATCAGCCGAAGCTTTGACTGATCCTTCGGCTAGCTTTGTGAATAATTTCTAATTCTAATTTCTAATGTTCAGGTCTTTTTCACACCAATTGTACACTAAAACATTAGGTGGCAGCAGTGTGTAGCGGTGCCTTGATTTGTTACACTTCAAGGCACTGTTTACTTTTGTTATAACTTTATTGGCAGTATACAAAGTCTCAACACAGCAGCACGGCATCCTGTATTGCAGGGACCTCTCGTGCAGAACCACACTGCACATCACTGTACACCAGAGTTGTGTTGTGAACAGGGAACATAGAAAGCAATTGTTTTCTGTGTGCCATTGCTTTGACTAGCATTGATCCAGTATAGCACAATGTGTTCAAACGCGTGTGAACGAGCCCTCAGATCCCAGCTCTTACATGACCCTCCAAAAGCTGTCACTCTCACTCTTGCCCAGAGCTCACATTTGGAGGCGTCCCTGCAGTATTTTTTTAAAAACATTTTTTTACTACTTCCCCTTTGTGAAGTCTTCAGGCCAGCCATGTGACGTGTAGGGTCCTCTTCTCTTGGCACTTGGCAGTCCTAACTGTTGGAAAAAATGTTGATAAGGCAATGACACCAAGGTGGCATGTTAGGAAGTGAGAGAAACCTTCTCAAAAAGAAATGCCATCGGAAAAGAATCACCAGCACACAGTTGTCTTCTCGATAGAAATGTCATTATTGATGTCTGTTTGATCATATCACAGAAAAATGTGACATTTCAGGCCATGCTGGGTCCCTTCATCAGGCAATGTGATGCAGTGCAGAGATAAGAACACATATAAATAAACGAGTGACAAGAACCACTCAAACCCATGTGTTTTCGGTGTTCAAAGGGCCCCCTTCATCAGGACTTGGTACTGTTGAATAAAATGTGTACTGAACTGGTAGAATTAGAGGGACCAAAGGGGTAATTACTGTGATCACTCCATAAACCGGCATCTAGGGCATAAACCGGCATCTAGGGCGATCATACTAATTACCACCAGGAACCCTGCAACTCTATCAGTTCAGTACACACTTTGTTCAACAGTACCAAGCCCTGTTAAAGGGAGACTCTTTGAACCTCCAAAGCACGTTGGATTTTTATGGTATGAGAGTCTGAATCAAATCAAATCTGGACTTGCACATCCAGTCCAGCACAGTAACCAGGCACCCACAAATACTTATCTGTTAAACATTGTAACAGCTTCCAGTACTAAGAAAACAAGGTGGAAGTGTCACAGCTTTTTAGAAAAAAAGGGCCCGTTTTCGGCAACATCACACTTTTCTATCTTCCTCTGTTTATGCAATAGTCCATCTTTGACTTTCCATGATACAACAGTTGTGTAATCTTTGTTTGCCTTCTGCCCATGGTATGAAAGGGCATGAAATAAATAAATAATGTATCAATACATGATGATTACTTGCATTCAACTAGTTACTAAAACTACATACAGTTCCTGCTAACCTACAAAACGCCAACGTTTTAGATATATATTTGTGGCAGTAACAATATTTTCTTGAAATAAGCATGAAATCCACCATGTTTTTCAGCAATGTTTATAGAAAGAGCGAAAGCTTGAATAAGGTCTGTGATTCCTTCAGCAGTGAACTGTAGGTGTCAGTGTAGGTCTATTGATGGAATTGAGTCTTTGCTAAAATTCATTTTCGTAACACGGCTTGCTGAGTTGAATGTTATTAAAGTACAGCTGCTTTTGCTGTATTCATCCTATGGATCTTTGCTTCCTCCACCTCTCCTACTGCTTCTTGAATATTGCTACACCAGTGAACACTCATTGGGGGCTTAGGGGCTCCAACCCAGATGGTTGTCTCTATACAGAGACACAGTAATGGGGAAAAGACTAGCAGTAGGGAGCCCACAGGCAATACCAGTGACTAGTCACTGGTGACTAGACTTCTGCATTAAAGCCCAACACTAGTGTAAAAAAGTATTTGCCAAGCCTGTGGTAAAATGAAAAATCAGCTGGAATACTTACCACCTTTTCTCTGGTGCTGTCCTGCAGACTCTGTGGTCCAGTGTCGGTCCTCTTTCAGGTTGAATGACACCTAGCATCTTTAAGGGATTGGGAGACTCCAGTGGTGTTCTGGCTAGTTGGCCACTAAACTGGTATGTCCTGGCACCCTGTGATGACTCTTTATAAACAGGAGTATAATTTTGTATTTTTTGTTACTGTAGCGCTCACCCCCGAAGGAGCCACTGTATATGAAATAGGTTCTACCTGTTTGCTCCAGCCACCGGCCCTCTTTGGTTAGCAACAGCACACCGACACTCACGGACAGAATGGACTCCAGTCATAGGGTCTTTTTGTAGATTTATTTGCAGAGATTAACAGGAGAGAGGATTTGGGGTCTGTAGGATGCCCTGGCGGATTCTTCAGAGGACTGCTTTCTCCCCTAGCAACCGCTAAGGCCAATAGCACCGTGATCCGGTCAGAGTGACCAATGGTTTCTTTATACCTGGAATAGGGTGAGGGATCTCTCTTGTGGGTCCCAGAGGGTCGCTCTCACCAGCTCCTCTGCGGCACCCCTCAACAAGAAGTCTCCACCTCCGGCCTAGCTTCCATCAGGTCTTTTCTCAGAAGTATCTGGAATCTCTGTGCCCTCAGCATCTGCCACTTGCCAAGGAGCACTCCAGATTAGTAGTAGTACCCTCTTTGAACAAGGCACCCATCACCTGCCACGTGTATGGGGCCCAAGCAAAGTATCTGTGCTGTCTTAGGCCTCTAGGCCCCCAGCCCTTGCCATGTGCTGAGGCCCAGGCCATTCATCTGTATCGCAGAGACCTCAGAGGGAGAGGCCCCAGGAGGGGAAGAGAGTTCTGCACAGTGTCCCCAAACCTTTTATTACCTGCCCTCAGCCATACCTCTGAGTCATCCTACTCAGGGATTGGTTAGGGTCAGGTGCATGGTCATAGTCTGAGGATGGATCCTTCCTCACTGTATGCCAAGGCTCCCTTTTCCTCAGCAACAGGAGGAACAATCGATCCAGCAAACTCAGGGACACCTGTTGAATGCAGAACTCTGAATAATCAGTATCTAGGCTGGTTACAGTCCAGATATTTTTAAATTGGATAGCGACATTTTAGAGGGCGCTACATTACTTTTTACTTTTTATATGTCATGTCCATCTAGAGCACTGTAACAGGTTTGTTGAAAAGTTCTGCTACTGATACACATGCTCCCCATAGCCAGAAGTAATGAATAGTTCTGTGTACAGATTAAATTCAAATTTACTGCAGAGCATTACCTTGTCGAATGCGGAGATGATATTTATTGCATACATTTGTTCACTAGTATAGAGTGACCATCTTCAGGGGGTAATTTTTTTTAATTGTCTAATGACTATGAATATCCCTGTATTATTGAAGCCTAGCTATGGTCTCCCTTCATACAGTATTAACCATAAGGCATTCAGGGGCCAATGTCTAAGGCAGCAGGGTATTTTTTATTGTCTCTCTGCCTCTGGAGGCTTCAGTTAAATAAAGCTCTATAAAATACACACGGTAAAAGATACAGAGATAACATGGATAGACAAACAAAGGAACTGGCACTGTACAAGTCTGATAGTCTTAGGTTTTGATAATATTTTCTAGGCTTCCTGGTATGCTTTTGTCCGTTCAGTTCAGTTCCTTTTCTGCAGTTGTTGTAAATGATTAAACATGAAAAGGATATTATAATAAAAAACAGCAAACAGAAACAAAAAAACTGTATGAACCAATACATCTGTTAAAAAGTAGGCATCATAGGGTGTAGGTACACCTTAGTTTACTAGCCAGCTGGCCAGAACACCCTCGGAGTCCCTAAACTCCCTTACCAAATACAACTTTCTCAGAATTGGAGCATAGCCACACCCGAGCCACATTCTATAAAATAGTAACTGGTTCATTAATGCCTTTGGGATGGCGAAGGGGTGTGGGGCTGCCTAGGCTGTTACTTAGAGAAATTCGGCATTTGTGTATGCAGTCTGTAGGGCCTAAATGGGCCCTCTGGAGTGGAAGTATGTACAGGAGAGTTGTGCACTGGCACCTCAAGGTAAGAGGATGTAATTTATTCAGTTTTTTTAACACTCCATATACTCCATATAACAACATCCAGTCCAGCTGTGTCCTTATTGTTGCTGCCCCTGCAAACACTTAGGGGGGTTATTCACTAAGCTGCAAGTGAATAACCGAGTCGAAGTGAAGTGAGCTGAATGCCATTCATCTATTCACTTCGGCCCTGTATGGCTGATTTCAGCCGTACATTGGCTAAAATCAGCCATAGATTGGCTGGCTTTGGCTGGCTTTGGTCAGCCGAACATGCTCAGCGTGTTTGGCTGAACCGAAGTGAAGAAGCGTCCGACTTAGCCGATCCAACATCTGGATCGGCTGAGCTGAACTTCCCGCTGCCGTTCGCCCCTTTTCTCATAGGGGCCGAACAGCAGGGAGTAAATAGCTGAATACCACCGAGTGGCATTCAGCTCGGTTATTCTGCTCGGTAGCGAACAGAATAAAAAAAATGTAAACAAAAGAGAAAAAAATTATAAAAAATGATTTTTAAAAATCTAAAAAAAGAAGAGGGAGCATGCAGATGGCTTCCCGGCTAATCAGGAAGCCGGGGAGCAAGTCATTACACGCCGCCTGGCTTCCTTAATGGCACTATCAGTATTCAGTATCGGCGAGTAGCGAAAAAAAATATTGGTACTCATACTCGATACCTAAAAAACAATATTGGTGCTTCCTTAATCAATATTATTATTATTATTATTAATAATAATAACAAAACAATGTCACTCTATGTATCGAAGATGAGAAGAGTGGAGGGGATTCTGTAGCTTACAAAGAGACAACTGGGCAAGGCTGGCACCAAACTTATGATTTAAGTTCAGAACAGACATTGAGGGGAGTTTATCAAAACTGGAGCACACAGAATCTGGAGCAGTTGCTTACAGTAGCCAGTGGCTTGCTGGCCCTGGATTTAAGTATACTAGTTTTTTTGTTTTGGTTCTCAGGTTCCACGTCTAGGAACACTAGGGGGTAAAAATGAAAGAACACTGCCATACATGCTTATATTGGTGCAAAGCAGAAAAGCCAAGCTGAGCGCACACGTATTTTAAAATCATCCAGCATGCCATACATCAGGAACCAGAGTGTTTGATGCATGGCAGAAAGACACATCAAGGGGCTTATTTTTAAATAATAAAAAAAAAGAAGACGAGGTGACCAGGGAGAGGGCCGAGGCGCTAAATACTTTCTTCTCGTCGGTATTCACCAAAGAAACAGACGGGCTCAATGTACATGATAAAACACAAAATTTAACAAGAAACAAACCTGAGTGGTTGACGGAAACTGGGATACAACATAGGCTTAAACTACTAAATGCAAATAAAGTATTAGGACCTGATAATCTACACCCCAAGGTACTCAAAGAACTGAACAAGTAGATAACGAGACCACTGTTCCTCATTTTTAAGGAATCCGTAATGGCTGGTAGAGTGCCAAGCGACTGGAGAAGGGCTAATGTGGTACCTATATTCAAAAAAGGGTCAAAATGCCAACCGAGGAACTATAGACCAGTTAGTCTGACATGCATAGCATGTAAACTGTTAGAGGGAATTATTAAGGACTACTTAGTGGAATTCGTCCGGGATCATAGTATAATAAGTGATGTGCAGCACGGATTTAGGAAGGATTGTTCTTGCTAGACATGTGCGATTCGTTTCGTTCCGAATCGAAATTCGGACAATTTTCGGACATTCGGATGTATCCGAATTCTGAATTACAGACATAACGAATGCAAACGAATCCGAATTTCCATTTCCGAAATTCGGTAGCGGTAGTTCGAACGTTCGTTTTCGGTTCTTATTCGGTTCTTATTCGTTTCTTATTCGTTTTGTTCATTGGAGCAAAGTGACATTAGAGAAGGAGAAAAATATTTTTCCCCCTCAAATGTCACGAACGAACGAAACGAATAAGAACAGAAAAGGAAACGAACGTTCGACCTACCGCTACCGAATTTCGTCCGAATCCCAATTGACTTTCACACCCGAATCCCGAAAAACAAAATAACACAAATCCGAATTTAAAACAAAATGAAACTAAACAAATTTTTTGGCAGTGCACATGTCTAGTTCTTGCCAGACCAACCTGCTGACCTTTTATGAAGAGGTAAGTAGAGATCTGGATGGTGGGAGGCCGGTGGACGTAGCATATCTGGACATTGCCAAAGCATTTGATACTGTGCCACATAAACGCTTGTTATACAAGCTAAGGGCTGTGGGCGTAGACGAATGCACGTGGACAGAAAACTGGCTGCAAGAACGTGCACCTTCTCAGACTGGGCTGAGGTCATGAGTGGTGTGCGCCAAGGTTCGGTGCTGGGTCCCATGCTTTTTAACCTATTTATTAACCTCCCTGGCGGTATTCCCGAGTCTGGCTCGGGGTTAATTTTCCATACCAGGAGCGGTAACCCCGAACCAGACTCGGGACTGCAGAGAAAAGTGACACTCACCTTGTCCCTGCGAGCCCGCGGCGTCCTCTGCTGTACGTGGCCCGAAAATGAAACTAAAAGTCAGATGCCGGCATCGAACTTTTAGTTTCGTTTTCGGCGTCACAGCCGGCGGGAAATTCAAAAGTGAAAAGTTGCAATGTACACAGAATACACACAATACAATGTGATCTCCTATGATTACACTTATGATTCAAACTATTTCACTTCAATTTTGTCCCTAGAGCTCTGTCCAACAGCTGCCCACTTTCAAAGAGATCAACCAGGTTGCTAACCAGGGACACTGATCTCTAAACAGCTAACTCAGCTAAAGTAAACTAGCATTGTACCCGCCCTCTGCAGTTCCCCATCAGGTCCATCAGCAGAGGGCGGGAACAATGCTAGTTTACTATTGGCTATTGCAAATTGAAATAGCCAATAGTAATGTCCCAATGTCTTTTAATGGGAGAATTTTTTTTATATTCTGACATCGCTCGTGTCAGAATAAAAAAAAAAAGACACGGCATTGTTTCTCTCCTTGGCGGCAGGAGGACCTGGATAGAATCGTGGAATGGGCAACTGTATGGTAGATGAAGTTCAATGTCGATAAATGTACGGTAATGCACCTTGGAGTTAAAAATAGGCAAATGGACTATATTCTTATGGGTGTGCCACTAGAAAACTAAAGAAACGGAGAAGGATTTGGGGGTCATTATAGACCGCAGATTGAATAAGAGCGCGCAGTGCCAGGCTGCTGTAAACAAAGCAAGCAGAGTCCTGTCTTGCATTAAGAAGGGAATGTATTGCAGGGACAAGTCTATCATTTTGCCACTTTACAGATCACTAGTTCGGCCACATCTGGAGTATGCGGTCCAGTTTTGGTCACCGATACTCAGAAAGGATGTCCTTGAGCTGGAAAAAGTCCAGAGGAGGGCTACCAAACTCATTAGGGGTTCGAGGATCTGAACTATGAAACAAGGTTGTTAAAATTAAATATGTTCTCTTTGGAGGTTAGGAGATTAAGGGGGAACATGATTTTCATGTATAAACTATTCAAGGGCGACAGCAACCTTAGTAACAAATAGGTTGGACTTGATGGTATTATGTCTTTATTCAACCTCAAATACTATGTAACTATGTAACTATGTGACGGGGGAGCGTGCAGACGGCTTCCCGGCTAATCAGGAAGCCGGGCAGCAAGTCATTACACGCCGCCTGGCTTCCTTAATGGGACTATCGGTATTCGGTATCGGCGAGTACCGAAAAAGCAGTAAACAAGACTCATTTTCATTTAAAACACATGCACAGGAAGGGTCACTTGCAGTAAATGTTTTCTGAATGTCAGATTCACTGCTTTATAAATATACCCCCAAAAGTGTTTCCTCTTGGCATCTGTGCATGCTTATAACCCCCCCCCGGTTTCAAATACATTGAAAAACGCACCAGACACACAAAAATATTTTTTTAAATGATTACTAATACTAATAGTTTATATCATCTTAAATGTGATGTGGCTTCCATGAAAGAAAAAAAAGTAAATATTTGTATTAGGGAGGTGTGAAGTATTATGCGTGTTAGGGAAGTATGAAGTATTTGTCTTGTATGTGTAAGGCTAATCTTCAGGCAACTGTAAAAGTGACAAATGACTGCATCTCTGTATTCATTAGGCCCCATTCACACAGCTAAAAGTTGGCAGGATGCAGCCGTACGCCTCTGTACACTCAGCCGAGCTCCACATCCATGCGGGTGTCCATACTTGGACGCAGACAGGATGGATCCTGTCTGACAGGTAGCAAGAGAAGAGTGACAATGAGATGAGCTCATCAGTGTGCTGCTTCTCCTTTTGTTCTGCCAGATTGGGCGCGCTACATGTTAGATCTAAATCTCAGAACTGGATAGGCAGAAATACAACAACTTTGGCTGGTAAAATAGTTCCCATGAATCTACAGTATTTCATGTGTGTATTTAGCTGTTTGCCTGGAGTTTAGGTTTAAAGTTTACATAATTCTGTTTGTGGTGCATAGCAAAACCTATCTTTAGTAAATGCAGTGGAGACCTTTATAAACTTTGTGCAGGAGAAAAAACTGGGTCATTTTAATTTCAAATGTAATAAATATATATATATATATATATATA
>NW_017307289.1:20072-59828 GCF_000935625.1 Nanorana parkeri
ATATATATATATATATATATAAAGAGAGAGAGAATGTTGTCAGTAGGGATGCACCGATACCATTTTTTCAGTATCGAGTACGAGTACCGATATTTTTTTTCCGGTATTTGCCGATACCGGAAGTCCCAAAAAGGAAGTCGGGTGGTGTGTAATGACTCACCGCCCGCCTTCCTGATTAGGCGGGAAGCCGTCTCCATGCTCCGACGAGGAAGCATGGAGCCGGCCTTCTGGCCAATTAGGAAGCTGTGGGACAGGTAATCACTCACCGCCCGGCTTCCTGATTGGCCAGCTCCCCGGCCAATCAGGAAACTGGGCAGCAAGTCATTACACGTCGCTTGGCTCCCTGATTAGCCGGAGCATGAAGTCGGCTTCCCGGCCAATCAGGAAGCCAGGCAGTGTGTAATGACTCACCGCCCAGCTTCCTGATACCGGAAATTCCGGTATTGGGATAGGCAGCGGGAGCATTTGGGCGAGTATGAGTCCAAATACTCGGTATTGGAACTGATACCAGTATCGGTATCGGTGCATTCCTAGTTGTCAGCATCGCTTTATATACTATTCCCATCAGTCCCTGCCCTCAATGAGTTCACAATTTAATACATCTCCCTGCCCGGCTCTTAGCAACCTGGGATGCTTTGGCCAGAAAGAGGGTGCAAGTACACTGCAGCCATGCTACTCTGCCTGCTGCCTCCCCTCGTGACCCAGAGGGATGCCGTCTGAGGCAACAGCCTCAGGCTACCTCATTATATGGATAGCTCTGTCCCTATCTTACACTCACAAACATACATGTCCCATTTAGACAGGAACCAATTATCCTTCCAGCATGTGTGAGGGGAAACTAAAGTATTCAGAAGAAACCCACCCAAGCACAGGGAGAACATGCAAACTCTTTGCAAATAGTGCACTGGTCGAAACCTTAATGGAAACATTATATTTTGCTCATTGTACACCTAGCTAAATAGTAAATGAAAGTATGTAAACGTCAGTTTTATGTTACACCCACCAGAAATAACAAGTTAGATAAGATATATGCAAAAATGTGTTTCAAAGTAAGTTTCATATTAGTGCACTGTATAAGTAAAACTCCACTTAGAAGAGGTTTAAATGCATCACAGGGGAGAGCGGCTGTGAGGCTGGGTCCCTTCCTCAAGCTAATGTTTCAGGGTCGTGCAGGGTCCCTTTACACCAAGGAGACAAAGTCACCCTACCCAACCCTGACACATCAGCTTATTGACGTATGTGATGTAGTTTTGCAATAAATCTAATTTTTTTTTGCACATTAAATTATTGAGTATTGGTGACCTACAGTATGTATGCATTCCTTAAGTTCTGCATGGCACTATCTCTTGTGGTCACTACTAGCACATTCTGTATGACCATTGGTCACAGCACTGTATGGACTGCAGCTGGTATCCACATCAATTCACAGAGCCGTTTGCCCTGTGAGTCTCCATGAACGATTCTGTGCGAAAAGAGGCAAAAATTATCGTTCTTAGTATATTTTCTTTTTAGGTCAAATGTAATATTAGGAAAATATCAAATTTTAGCCACTAGATGGAGCAGAAGAGCATAGGAAAGAAATATTTATTTTCTAGAATGTGGTGTTTTCCTAATATTACATTCTACCTGAAAAGAAACAATAGTAAAAACTAGGGAGGCACCGATATATCGGCGCCGAAACATATCGGCCAAAAATTGCACTTTTGGCATAATGCTGAAAGAGCCATGTTTCGGCCGATACATCGGCGCATCCCTGGTTTCTTTTCTCCCCGCTGGGCGCTGTTCCAGCGGGGAGAAAAGAAAGTGAAAGCCGGCCGAACGCTGCAGGACGAGAGCGCTGTGAGCAGCCGGCGTATCTCCTCCCACACCGCCTATCACAGTCCGGCAGAGCGGTGTGGGGGCGGAGACAGCGCTGTCACAGGAGGCTGGGCTTTCCTCTCTACACCGCTCGATCAGCCTCCTGTGACAGCGTGTCAGAGAGAAAAGCAATGTACACACACTCAGTGATCAGTGATCGCTGAGTGTGTGTACATAATTGAGGATATGGTATGTTAACGATATCCTCAATTATGAATGAATGGGAGTAATCTACATCCCCTCTACATCACCTCCATTCATTCATAATTGTAGTTATAGTAAACAAACAATGTTCTCATGTTATCAATGAACAGGAACACTCATAGAGGATTCCTGTTCATTGATAACAGGGGACACAGAAAAAGAGATTGAGGACTCTGTGTTCTCAATCTCTTTTTCTATTTTAAAAGGGAAATATCAGGGCTCTGTTTAGACCCCTAATATTTCCCAGAAAAAATTAAAATAAAAAACATTTTCGGTATCGGTTTCGGCCTGACATTTTTTTTTTATTTCGGTTTCGTTTCGGTTTTAAAATTTCCATTTCGGTGCACCTCTAGTAAAAACCTTAGCTTTTGACTCTTTTCACACAGAACAAACATTCACAGAGATTCACAGGGTGAATGGCTTTGCAAATTTTTAAAAGATAGACCCCACATTTTCAAGTGCAACCTACAGTTCTTCTCCGTTTTACGATATTGGTCTGCCTAAAGGTGACCTCACATTTGCAGTTTTTAAGTGTACAACACCACAGACATTAAACATAGAAATTACACACTTTTCTCTAGTTATTATCAATGGAGCCGGCTCCTAAAAAAATTCTGCTGGTTCCTGGATTGAACAGACCTGCTCCCGAATTCCATATTGATTTGTCCACCACTGGATTAAGGAGACTTCAGGTACACTTTTCTCATACATTGAAATGCAAAGAAAAGCAAAGCTGTGAACAGCGGCAAAGAAAATATTATTCCTGTAATTGAAGTCACTTCTGTTCAGGCAAACATCTGTCCTGTATGAGCTGCACTGGGAAATGTATTTTTGTCTTTTTGAATTGACATTACGAGTCTCTGCTATGAACAATTCTTTGTTATTTGTAGTAAAAGCAGTTGATGTGTTTGGCTTCATACACACATTGTGAACACTGTGCTTGTCTCCCACATTGGCTCAGCTAACTTTATTCCCCTGAGCATGGGAGCCCACTTTGGAAACATTGACAGTAATACCTGCAGGCACTGCAGGCACATTTCTCTGAGCAAACAGCAAAGAGAATGTTTTGCTAACTGCTTGTGTGTATTGAGCCTTTGGGTTCAGTAGTTGAACCCATCCTACAAGAATAATCTGTTGAATAGCTGCTGTGTTTTTGGATAGAAGTTATCATAGATATCTATTGTAGCATTTGTTATGCAAGTAAGGCTAATGCGATTTGCACAATGATCTGATCATACATCCAAAAGGGCATCAACTGAGATGTGGAGTTTTGGGAGAAAGATAGCTTTATGCCCGAGTAAGCACTGCCATAGAAAAGTATAATGATATACATGTGCAATCTAAATCTAAGTGTTTATAATTCAACAGGTATACATTTGAATTCTTGCCACCTTTCTTGTACAGCAGTTATTATATATCCAGTGTAAGCATGATTCTCATCTACAGTAATACCTTGGTTTACAAGTAACTTGGTTTGAGAGTGTTTTGCAAGACAAGCAAACATTTCTGAAAAATTTTGCCTTGATATACAAGCAATGTCTTGCAATAAGAGCAAAATTTTGTAGAAAAGCACCACCTGAATAAGGCTGTAGCAGTGCGAGCGATGAGTCTGTTTAACGACAATGCAATGTCACATTGGATAGATTCCTTGTTAAGGTTTCACGAAATGAAAAAGATTCCATTGAGCCAAGAGATAGCAGTGATTCCGTTAGTGATAGTGAAAGTCGTCCTACACAATAATCCTCCTCTCTCTCGTCCCCCTCACACCAGCCACAAAGGTACCGGTAATTGGTTTATTTTTCTTTATATTTTGTACAGTATTATATTACAGTACAGTATTGTAATCATTTTTATATGAATATTTTTGGGCTGTGGAACGAATCATCTGAATTTCCATTATTTCCTATGGGGAAATTCGCTTTGATATACAAGCGCTTTGGATTACAAGCATGCTTCCGGAACGAATTATGCTAGTAAACCAAGGTATTACTGTATTTATTTTTGTGGTCTATGGCAGCATTTCTCCATCTTTTTTTCAGTCATGGCACCCTTTAAAATTTTACAAAATCTCGAGGCACCCCAGTCTAACATGTAATGGATTTTAAGGGGGCAACCCCATGCAAAAGCACAAAAAAGTAGGTGTTCCCCTTTACAGCAAAGCCCCCCTTAAATCAAGAACCCCCTTTCACATCCCCTTTTACATCAGAATCCTAACATCACATCAGGAGCAGCATGGTAGAGGGTGGGAGGGCGGGCCCGAATATTTTGAGTCACCCCTGAGGAAGCCAGAAGGCACCCAGGTGAGGAAGGCTGGTCTATGGTTCAGTAAAAGGACCAGTAAAGTATATGCAGTAGCTATACTTGAAAATGTTTTTGTAACGTATTCACCTGTGATCCTAGTTACACTAAGGGGTCTACTCACAAAGCTGCCAAAGGATTCAGCCATAGCTTCGGCTGATACTTCGGCTAGCTTCGGTTTCAGGAGCCCTTTGTTTCAGTCTTAGCCCGTACAGCACCCGTAGGCAGCCGAGCGGCTTAGCCAAGCCAAAGGCATTTGCTTTGGCTCAACTGAGCCGAAGTGTCAGCCGAAGCGGGCGAACGGCCAGCCGAAGGCTGGCCTTTTGCCCCACAAATTACAGCAATGACCAATTGTAATGACAGATCAGCATCCCCAAATGACCTGGGGATGCTGAACTGTCATTAAACAATAACAGCTGAGCTGAGCCGGGCGTGATGTCACGGCCGGCTCTGCCCATTTTTATTCATTGGCCGGGACCTGCTAGAAGACTCTAGCAGGTCCCGGCCAATAGGAAACAGTTGGGCGGAGCTAGCTCCATCCAATTGTTTATTTTTTTGCTATTTGGCTATTCACTTACTGTCATTCAGCCCCTGTGAGAATAGGGGTGAACGGCAGCGAGTGAGCTGCCAGAGCTTCGGCTCAGCCGATCCAGATGTTGGATCAGCTCAGTCGAAGTCCTTCTGTACTTCGGCTCAGCCGAACAAAGGCAGCCGATGTACGGTTGAAATCAGCCATACTGAGCTGTAGTGAACAACCGAATGTTGCTCGGCTCACTTCACTACGGCTCGGTTATTCACTCAGCTGACTTCGGCACCTTTGCCAATAACCCCATAAATCTTTGGTTTTACATGATGTTTAAAAGTTTTAGTTTCCTGCAGAATCAGCTGGTCCTCTGAGCACTGGCCCCAATATCCTGTATCAGGGTGGCTCCTTGCCCTGGCAGGGTCCTATGGAGCCACCGTTGTGTGTGATAGTAACCTGTGTGTGTCTCCATCAACATTCAGGAACAGCAAGGCAAGACACTCTTCTCCTGCGATCCCCTTCTCCTCACTCCTCCTTCTTCCCCTCTCTGCCCATGTGATTGTACTTGAGAGTTGGAGCTAGATGTTGGAAAACATGATGACTGTAAGTGCTTGGGCAAAAATTTAAGGATATACTTTGTTGGGCAATATATATTTGTTCTGGATTCATTACCGAAAACAAGTTTGAGAGTTTTATACTACTTTAATTGTTCTGCTACTCATGCTTTTTAGAGTTGTATTTCTTATTTGACGTCCATTTCAGAAAATAATGAAGGACTATTTACCACAATCCCATATGACGATCATCAAAGGTGCCCAATGTGACAAAATACTGGACTCTACATGTTCATGCTTTAGGTTATCGCATTGGCCTAGTATGCGGGCCCCTTTAGCCTAGTATCTTTTCTATATTTTATCTATCCCTTGTGGCTTGAGTTTATGAAACGTTTGACACTTTCTTAGCAACACACACACACCAAGGAGCTCCGTGAACAATAAATTGACATAATAGTGCAGGCAATTTTTATAAATTATCAACGATAACCTTAAATTATGGTCTCTAACCATGGAAAAAATTGAATTGCTTTGCAACAAATAAGCTACTTTTTTTGCCTTAATGATCCTGTAATTACTTTTTCTCTTCCATTCATTTTTCAAGGATTTCAAGGATATTATGATGAGTACAAAAATCCAATTATCTTTTCAGAAAGTTTACCCATATTACTTTCACTCTGTTTTATTTAATGCCTTGCAGCTACATGTATCAGGCTATTGACAGTGTACCTAGGTGAGACTGCAGGTGCTTGTCATAAGAATCTATGCTTTTCAGCCTTCCTTGTCTATTGAATGTGCATGTGGTCAAGGCTTTAGTAGGTTTACAAAGATGGCAGTAGACAGATCCATCAAATACACAGCCTGCATTTTCATTTTCCATTACTGGGCCATTTAAAAAAAGGAAGAAATATAGGGTGTATAACTAGCAGGGCAGACAGATGCATACAATGAGTTCTAGAATTAGAACTACTCAGCAGGTAGCCCGTGTTCTTTGAGTAAGACTGACTGCTGGCTTTGCTTGTGTGACATTATTGAGGCATCCCCTGGCGGGCAGAGGAAGCTTTTGATTTCTATAGTGCCTGTGAAGACCACTATGGTCGAAGTGGTCTACGTTTCCTTACATTTTCTTTCACTTCCATAGAACTCCATTGTCACCTTGAAATGACCTTGAGAACTAAAATTGATTCTTAGCTCTGACACTATTTAAAAAAAACATGTAACGTCATCCTGTGATCATGTAAGAGACTGACTAACGTTTTATATATAGTAGTAGACATACATACAGTTTAATAATAGCTGCTACTGAGATTCAGAGAAAAGCTAACTACCCCAAGAAGCTTAGAAATCAGTTCAAGAGAAAACACAGCACTACATCATCCGCTGTCATATTTTGTAGAAATTATTTTGTAAGCATTCACTGCAAATCATACAAAGCAGATTCAGAATGTAGACAGATGATTTAATCAGCCTAGAGGGATCACATCTCTATATATATATAGATTCACATATATACATGTACACATGTTTAGGATGAAATGGGTTTTTTTTTTCATTGCCTTTAAGCTCATCTGTGCTGTCGGGATTCCTCAGATGCCACTCATTCTGGCTGTGGGGAACCCACTGGGAATTTAAGGAAGCAATTTGCTCTTGTTAATGAGTTATAGCCTTTTGCAAAACACTCAGCTGCTAACCCTTTTCTATCTAGAGGGTACTGCAATGTATCTGATAGTCCAATTGTATACATTATAAATGACAATTAGTAAGTATTTCACCAATACAGAGCAATTCTTTAGGGTACCTGCTTGTTGTCATAGTAGATGTTACCTTGTAAGTGTAATCGATAACTGGTCTGTGATGGAACATAGACAAGCCATGCAGGTATGATCACTGCCACAAAGACCTGGTCCAAATCCAGGAGGCAGGTAGCCGATGTTCCTAAAATTATTTCAGGTAACATTTTAATTTTTTAACACCTTTAGATAAGTTCACATGAGACTCAGGGTTCACATGAGACCCACAGTATATTTAGGGTTTGTGTTTTAATTTTCATGCTCTGAATAGGCCGCCATCACTCTAGTGTCTGTGTCTAAGTGTGTGTGTGTGTGTGTTGGGGGCATACCTATATGAATAGTACTCCTCCTTGCATATGAAATAGTGTCTCATTCATATGCAAATCCTTTCCCCACTCTGAGGTAATTTAGTTGGGGGTTTCACGGACAGTGGCTCCTTAGGAGGGAAGATGGGTTCTGCTCTGGTGCTATAGCAGAGGAAGCAGTGAAAGTGAGAACACGGGGGCTAAAATGCTGCTCACCCACACTTTGCACTTACACTAGCCACACCGTGCTCCCACACAGCCCTGTGGGCACTGGGGGTGGTATAGCCATTTTAGGATGGAGGGCTATTACTCTACTCTTACACTAACTTTGGGGAGTGTTTTCTCCCACTGACCAGCAATAAGGGGCACAATATAACTGACTCCAGCACTCTGTACACATTATACCCATGCAGTGCCCCCCCTACACTGCAAGGGTTAAATGTTCGTTAAGTCTAGGGCAGCTTTTCTCAACCAGGGTGCCGTGGCACCCTGGTGTGCCTCTTGCTATCTTAGGGGCACCTCAAAATTCTGTGGTAGTGGGACTATGAGGTAAAAGGGGGAGTGAAGACTAAGGTGAAGGTCGCTCCTGATGTAAAGGGGGAAGTCTGGTTGAAAAGAGGGGGATCTTGATTTAAAGGGTGCACTTGGATGTGACGGGGGGAAATCCACTTTTTTGTCTGTTTTTTGCATGGGGTCCCCCTAAAATCTATGACATTTTAGACTGGGGTGTCTCAAGATTTTGCATACTGTTAAGGGGTACCATGACTAAAAAAAGGTTGGGAAATGCTAGTCTAGAGTAATTAGATGAAAAAAATTACATTACACTTTGCTCCAGCAGGCTCCAACTATCTGGCCCCCTGAAGCCTTTTCTCTAAGGTGCTCTAAGCCATGGTCACATGCTTATCACCTCACATACCATGCAGGACTAATAGTTTAATGATTCCTCTTATAGAACCACACCCATTTTAAATGAATGGCGGACACTAATTAAAGTATATGCTTTGCCTACAATTGCTTGCTGGACACACAGCAAAAAAGCTGCCCCTGGAAATTTTTTTAAAATGTTGGCAACTATCTAAATGCAAAGGGAAAACCGCTCTAAGGGTCCACTTTCCCCTCTTTGCTGGACTCTGCAGTGTTTACTGAGCACCATGTAAAGGCTGTACTATGGAGCCTATGGTGCCCCTAGTGTTATCTCTGCTGAATGCTGCAGGAAGAACTTTGTGATTAAAGGAGAGGCTGGTTAATGAATTTTCACAGGTCATGTGATCTGGCTCTCCTGATTTTTCTGTTTTTTCTTGCCCTAGTGTTATAGCTGCAAGAATCCTCTATGCACACTTCAGCACCTTTCACCCATGAAGCAATGATACCCATATGATGGGTGGCTTTAATAAAAAATGGCTGCTGAGGTTCTTTTTGCTTACTCACCTCTCCTCCTCTAGCCTGCTCTAGAAAGAGCAGCAGCACACTGATGAAGTTATCCATGAGCTCTCCACCTATATAAGAAATTGAGAAATCCAATTTTTCTGGCTTACACATGCTTGTGTATAACAGTTCTTTAAGAATGTGCCACAATTTTTTATAATGTCTGGACTCTTTATTCTCTTTTCAGAAAAGTCTACTTTTCTTTAGACATTCCACAGGTTTCTTCTAATTCTTCTAATTTTTTGTTCCAATTTACCACCAACAATGAAGGGGCCAGCCGTGGTACCCCTGAGTCTAGGAGCAGACCATTTTGAAATAAACCTATTACTGATGTATATTAACTGGAATTCCAATTACAAAATAAATGCCAAGCGAAATCCAACTATCATCACTCACCTTTATTGGCTTTTGCTGACAGAGATCAGTGACTGGGGAAATAGGAGGAAGGGTGCAGTTTTCACTATTACACACACATTTTTTTTTTACTATTACGGCAATAATCATAATTCTAAGATTGCATTTATTATGTTTAACACCAAAAAATAATTCCACTTTTATGGGACTTAAGCTGGAGGTTTCTTAAAGAAATAGGTTGATTTTTTTCACATAGAAAATCAATGAATTCTCAAGTGTGCACAACAATTTACATTCCAATCTTGTGTTGGGAATAAATAAGCAGGATGGTGGAATGTGTGTCCAGCAGTAAATATTATTTTGGGATGCCACACCAATCCTGGAGGAGGTAGAGTTTCTCCTTATTCCTCGGTGAAAGATTCACTTTATCAGAGTGACTAGTTTTGGGGAAAACATCGCCTTTCTGAAGCCCCAGGCTAGAGGATCTCTGGACTGGATTAAGAACACCTCTGGGTTACAGATAACTGAATTTATACTACTTCACTTGTGACTGCATGTTTTACAACTTTACCGAACCGAAGTAACTTGCTGCACTATATTGGTGCAATCTCTGAACCTTGTTTTTTGCCTTTTGACCATCTTAACATTTACTAGAGTTCAACCTGTATATGTCCACTCGTTTTTTCGGCAGCTCATTATTCCTGAGGACATCTGATAACGGAAAGTTGGAAATGTATCATATTTGCTATGCTTCCATTGCGAGATAATTAGCTGAAAATGATCATTGGTTAACAACGGTAATTTTCGTAACTCTTCATTCTAAAACAATATCCTCCTTTTTAATCAGAGTTGTATTCTTCCACATTGCATTGAGTTCTATGCTAGTAAATGAAGGAGGTGCGGGGTTAATGCAGTAAAAGGCTGATAATGCTCTTTAAATAGTATGAAGAGGTGCTTTATGAAGTAAAACAAGTAATTCATACACAGTTTTCAGAGCAATGTCTAACATTATTGATACTTCATGATTCTGTATTACAGCACATTTATTTTCTGTTTCTATAACAGGACAACAAGTCTCTAGGAAATTAGGAATATACTGTCTATGTCCTTAAAGGAGAACTATGAGGTGAGTGCTTTTCACTCATCCTCATAGTTCTAGCCAACCTGTGACAATGAAACTGTGACAGGTCGGCTCAGTAGATCGGGAAGTGAGCGAACACATACCGGCGTTCGCTCACTTCTCTATCTTGTCACGGCACAGAGCCGTGACAGGGGAGGGACTTGATTTCCCCCTACCCGGTCCGATCCTCCAGCGCTGACTGGCGGAACGGACAGGGGAGGGGGCGGGTACAGCTGGCTCTGCCTCTAGATAGGCAGAGCCAGCTGTCACTCACGCAGCTGGGCGGATCCAGACATAATTGTCGGGATCCGTTTCAACAGTGGTCTCTCAGTATTCCTGCGAGCTGTAGCTCGCTGTATACTGCGGCGTCTCAGTATACCACGAGCTGTAGCTCGCGGTATACTGAGCTTAGGGTGGCGGGAGGACGCTAGTTTGTGTCCTCCCGTTACCCTTAGGAGAACTATGGGGAAAAGCCCTAACCCCATAGTTCTCCTTTAATAGCCACATACCCTAAACCCATTATAATTATTTAAAATGCTATAAACCTCTCTGTGAAAGCAAACGTTTTATTTAAAGAACTCCAGTCTTACCTTTTTCCCCACATTTGCAGCAGTTCCCTGTACATTTGCATTTCCACAATATAACCCTTTGAAGCTGTAGCAGCTTTAGCCCACCTTCATTTCCCGTCTGCATATATTATATTATTCATCAATCATTTTTTCCCCCTGATCTGTACGTTCATTGGCTCCCCTCTCACAGCTATTAGCTTTCTTTACCATCAATCGTTTTGTCCCTGAACTTTTTCTGAATATACACATCCCTGTATACCTTTTGATGTGCTTGCAACCAGTCAACCAATCAGCAGACTGCACTACCATAGTCTGCAGCACCCTATGGCCAGCAAGGACAAGCATGCACATCTAAAGGAATCCCAGGGATATGTTCTTTCATATTTTTCTTTTGAAAAAGATCCAAAGCAGAGAGCTGTGATGTTTGGCTGCTGGCCCCTTCCATCAAATTTGGAGCAAAAAGCAGCAGACAGATCTGGTGGTGACATCAATGGGTCTCAAGACATGTATTTCTTGAAAAGCAAAAATATTTAATTGAACATTTTTAATTGCATATTGACTGGGGGGAAACAAGGGAAGGTAGTATATATGTACACACCACTTCTGTTTACATAGGGATTTGAATTCGTTGTATTTTGCACCCCTGTGTGTCGCTACTGCAGTTCCCCAAAATGCAACAGCTGAGTAGGTCTGAATCAGGGGGGAAAAAGTTCTGTTTTCTTAATGCTTAGTGATTTCCGCAAATAGTCTGGAATCATTCAAGGAGCTTTTGGACGATTTCCTGAGAGACCGTAATGTACAAGGGTACAGGTCCTCTTAAGAATGAGAACACTCAGGGAGCTATACACACACACACACACACACACACACACACACACACAATAGGTTGGACTTGATGGACTTATGTCTTTATTCAACCTCAAATACTATGTAACTATGTAATGCAATTTCAGATTTCCTGATTCTGCTTTGTGTAAAGTGCTGTCAGTCTGCAAGATATTGGGAAAGAATGAGACACAAAGTCTACAAGGTTTTCTGGTACCAGAGTGTATGTATTCGCTGCTCACCAATTGTAAGGTAGTAGTTGTATCTTGTAGTTACAAAAGCTGTGTGTTTTGTCTTATGCTCCAGTTGGTATGGGTGAGGCTGCCATGGGCGCTGGGACCATGAAACATTCCGGCCTGCATGTCTGCAGCTCATATTCAGAACCATTTGAAAGATTAGGATGCTAGCAGGGCAGCAAGGGAGCAGGATACATGCCAAGATGCAAATCAAACTATCAAGCATCCCCCAAACCAGCCTCGGGTGATTTAACCCAAATGGCTCAATGCACATGAGCAGTTAAAGTAGTATTGGCTTTGCTTTGCACTGGCAGGCAAGTTGCCTATAGCATCTAGGCTATGGCTGACTGCTCAGGCCCTTTCCTTTATATTGTTCCCCCCAGTTGGCCCTAAATGTTTTATATTCAGGCCAAACTCAGGTCACACAGGTGTTGGATCTGCTTGCATCCAATGTTAAAGTGACACTAAACTCAGGAGTTAAATCATAAAAATGCATTGAAGTACCCTAACTATTAACAGAAATGTATCTTATTTGTGTATCACTCAGCTGTAGATCTTCAAATCATCTCTGAATTGGCGCTGACACTGTCCTTCCTTCTAGAGAGTGGCTACTTTTATTCATGGTCTCTTTGTGTTGTATAGTAGCCACTGCTCCAAGCTTACTTCCGTGATGGACTACAATCTCGCATTATTCACTATGGAGCCAAAGGATACAGCCGTAGCTTTGGCTGATCCAGATGTTCAGTTAAACCGAAGGGCTTCTGTATGTGCTATTCACATTTCGACTGAGCCGAAGTGACAGCCGAAACATAAAGAAAGGTGGGCCGAAGCCGACCAATCTTCATACAAATGACAGCTGGGCGGAACCAGCCGTGATCTCACGGCTCACTCCACCCACTTGTTGTGACAGATCAGCATCCCCAAAAGACCTCGGGACGCTGATCTGTCATTAAACAATAAGAACTGGCAGAGCCGGCCGTGATGTCACTCTGGGAGGTGCCGGCCAATAGTAAACAGTTGGGCGGAGCTGGCTGTCACTGCTAGCTCCGCCCAGATGTTTTTCTTTTGCCGGCGTTTTTTAAAAATTATTTTATTTCTATATTTATTTATTTTTTCAATTTGCCTATTTTCTACCATTTTTAAAATGATTTTTCAACTTTTTTAAAATTCATTTCCCTTATTTTCTATTCTGCTCGGTACATCGGAGGTACAGAGCAGAATAGCCGAGCCGAATGCCGGCTATTTGGCTTTTCACTTACTGCCATTCGGCCCCTATGAGAATAGGGGCGAACGGCAGCAAGTGAGCTGCCAGCGCTTCGGCTCAGCCGATCCAGGTGTTGGATTGGCTGAGTTGAACTCCTCCTGCACTTCAGCTCCAGCTGATGCACGACTGATTTTAGCTGTTGTACGGCTGAAATCAACCGTACAGGACAGAAGTGAATAGCCGAACAGCATTCGGCTCACTTAAGCCCGGCTGGGTTATTCACTCGGCTGCCTTTGGCAGCTTTGTGAATAACTCCCTCAGTTTACTCATTTGTATTGAGATTGTAGTCCGTCACGGGAGCGAGCTTGGTGCGGTGGCTACTTTACAACACACACAGGGACCATGGGGAACAAAAGTAACCACCCTCCAGAAGGAAGGACAGTGTCAGCACGAATCAAGAGTTGATATGAGGATCTACAGCTAAGTAATACACTAAATAAGATACATTTTTGTTAATAGTTAAGGTACTTTATTGTATTTTTAGGATTTAATGCCTGAGTTTAGTGTCACTGTAATGTGTACAAGCCCTGAATGAAAAATAATCAGGCTTGTACCTTTAAATGTGAGACGATAAACCTGACATCAAGTACAAGTTGCCTAAAATCTTAAATTAATATAATGTTCTTTCAACTATGTTCACTTCCAGTGGGAGTGCAGGGAACAAAGAAAACCTGTAGGCTTGCGGTTGGTGGAATACACCAGCCTGCGAGAATCTAACAACCTGAACTCCAAGTGTGCTTTGTTAGTTAGCTGCTGACACTTATAAGCCTAATTTCCATTTAGAGACGTTGCAGGTCTTCCCTCCTCTTTATCCGTCTCTCTAGATGCCTGCGACCCTTTCTTCTGCTCTACACTATCCTGATGCTTCTCTCTACATACAAGCCCTAAGGCTGTGTTTGTTTTCGGTTCGCCTGGACCACACCATCATGTTTCCGAGTATGATAAGATACTGTATGATCTGGAAGAATAAGATGAAAATAATCACTGAGGCGAGACAGAAATCCACAGCGACTTGGAGATGTAAATTCCTCCCACACAGGAGCAAATCTAATCTGTCTCTCCTAGAAAGTGGAGTGATAGAAGGACAGAGAAAATGAGAGGAGGGGAAATAGGCAGAAGAAAAGACACATTCCAAAAAAACATAGCACAAAAAATGTGGAAGAAAAAGAGAGAAATGTTGGAAATGTAAGAGGATGGGAAGAGACGAGATCCAAATGGAGATATATGTTGCTGTAGCACAGGTATTCCACAGGCTATTGACTTTGTGAAATTCGCTTGATGAATTCTGTGCACGAGTTTTATTCTGTCGGCTTTTGTTGAAAAACACATGCTTTTATTTTCCAGTGCGTTCCAATAGGCTGAGGCATAATGAAGCGGACCGATCAACAAGTTTGCAAGTCTGCATTATTAAAGTAGTATTAAACGCTTAAACTTTTTTCAATAATGAATCCAGATCAAACAAATATACCATATTTTGCGGTCTATAAGACGCTCCGGACGATAGGACGCAGGGCTTCTGTGACAGAAATTATGTCACAGAAGCTGCAGTTAGTGATCGCTGAGACAGGTGGCGCTGTCTCACACAGAGCAGACGAAGAACGAGGCTCTTCGTCTGCTCGAGGGGCTCTATGGTGAGCTCCTATGGGTGACCGTGACGGGGGTGAGGGGGTGACACCAAAATAACTGAGTCGCACCCCCGGCACCCCCCTTGTGACGCCACTGTTTAATATCACTTTAAATTCCTGAAACATCACAACATAAAGTTCATAATTATTTTAACTGTACCTTATATTATTCAAAATCAGTTATTGAGCTCTTCTCAAGTGATTGTGCCTACGCAAAGTCTCTTAAACTGCAACTGAAGCCTAAACCTTTTTTTTTAGTTTTGGATGGAGTGGAGAGGGATTAGAACATTAGAGAACTGTCATGGTTTTTAAAAAATAGAGCATGCAGCATTTTTTTGCATTCGAACTGGACCGGAACGCAGGCAATGTTTTGCCACGCGTCCGATCACACGGCGAGCGGGGGCAGTGCCATTTACTTCAATGCACCGCCATGCCCCCCTCCCACCCCAGAATGAAGGGGTGAGTTTAGTGTGCGATTGCTGTGCGTTTCAGCAGCCACCGCTCTGGAACGCACTGCAATTGGTGTGAATGGGCCCTTAGAGGGCAAAAACCAAGGGTTATAAACAAAAACGGGTTATCTGCAAATTCTTGCCCCAGAAATTCAATTTTTGCCGAGTCATGCATAATAGCTCTGTGTGTATGTGGCCTAAAATGAATTATTGTATATATGCCATCACACCCCTGACCGCCAAAAGTCCCAAATTGTTGGGTACAGCATTGACAAGCGGTTGGCACTGCATTTGTAGACAATGAAAATCAGGAAGGGACTCCGGCACTCCAATGGTGATGCAAGAACCTCCATTATTGACACATATTCACATAATCACAAAGCAAAATGACGTTTCGGGGGCCCCTATGTGGTGACTCTTCTTGATTTTCATGTAGCCTAAGAGGGACACAGATGGCAGTAAAAAACAGACAGAGGCTTTAACCTTATCATGTTGTAAAATGTTTTGGCTAGGGTTGGATTTTAGGAAGTAAGGAAGACCAGATACAACTGATAGTGAGGTACTCTCTCCCCTCTTATAAGCATGTTCAAACTGTTGTCTGACACAGCAGTGTGCAAAGCAATGGAGCCATGACTGCCTGAGAGCGCTGCTATGCAGGGATTACAGGTAGATGCTATTAGGATGGACGGCGAGGGGAATTTATAAAAACTGGAGCAGCTGTGCATGGCAACCAATCAGCTTCTATCTTTCATTTTCAAATCTTCACTGAACAAACTGAAGAGATAAACTGATTGGTTGCTGTGCACAGCAGCTCCAGTTTTTGTCTGCTGCAGCTTTGATCAATTCCCCCCCCCCAGTATGTTTTAGTCTGCATTTGCATGCATTTTTTAGTGTGGTTTGTTGCACCGTTTTAATATGTTTTTCATGTGTCATACATTATACAGTTTTGTTTTGACTAATAAAGATAAAATAAAGTATACAGTAGGTTGTGAGGGGGGCGAGCATACTTCCCACCTTTTTGAGATGAGAAAGAGGGTCACCTTGCAGCACAATGAGGGAATTTAGCAAAACTGGAGCATACAGAATCTAAAGCAGTTGCCCATATCACCAATCAGCTTCTATTTTTCATTTTTAAAGCTAAACTGAACAGTGTGAAGAGTGATGCTGATTGGTTGCTATGGGCAAATGCTCCAGATTCTGTCTGCTCTAGGCCTGATAAATCCCTATGTATTTATTATGGCCACACTCCCTATCATTCAACCAGTTATGCCAACCAAGAATTTGTATGACAAATATGATTGGTTAAACCCGTTACTTTTCCATTATACTGTACTGGCTTTATTTCAAAATAGCAAACAATGTAATTAAGAGATAAGATAAAGGTTTAAGTGCACAATAAAACTTTTGGTAGTTTGGAAGGAGAACCTTTTCATAGATATCTATACATCAGACGAAAAAGATGGAAAACTGAGGAGGAAAGAGGGACAGAGGGATTTGGTTCCAAATGAGGGACAGTCCCTCTGATTGATGGACAGTTAGGAGGTATGATGTATGCATCAGACAAAAAAAAGTACGACACTTGGGGAGAAAAGAGGGACAGAGGAATTTGGTTGCAAATGAGGGACACTGGGGAGGTGTGGAAGTATTGCTCCGATACCTACCCTCGATACCGGAACTTCAGGTGAGAGGGAGATTTCCTCTGACCGGCAGTGCCGCAAGGGAACATAGAGCCGGGTTCTCGGCCAATCAGGAAGTCAGGTGGTGGGTAATGACCCGCCTCGCGGCTTCCTGCTTGGCCGGGAAGCCAACTCCATGCTGTTTGGCTGGCTCGATGCTGATTGGCTGGGCAGTGTCCTCTAACAGGCTGTGCCGTGAGGGAACATCGAGCCGGCTTCCCAGCCAATCAGCATTGAGCCAGCCAAACAGCATGGAGCCAGCTTCCAAGGCAATTAAGAAGCAGGGCTGCGGGTAAAGACATGCCGCCCGGCTTCCTGATTCCCCGTGAAGCCGGCTCTATTCTAGCAGAAGTACCAGTATAGGTACTCGAGTATTAGTGAGTACCAAAATATAAACATCGGTAATCGTACTCGAAACCGGAAAACTGGTATTGGTGCATCCCTATTATGTACACAGGGCTGTCCCTACAATAAGGTGGTTGCCTCAGACGGCATCTCATTGGGTTGGGGGGTAGCAGGGGTGCTTGCCTCCCCCTACCCAGCCAGAGCATCCCTGTGATACCCTGGCTTGCCGCCTGCTCAGCTCATTGACGTCACTGTTTGCCAGAAGTTGAGTGGGATGCTCTGGCTGGAATCGTCCCACCCAACTCATGGCAACCAGTGATGTCAGTGAGTTGGACAGGATGCTATAATGTGCACCGCCAACAACCCCCTCCCCCTGCCCCCCGTAATGTGCACCTCCCAACTGCGGAGAAAATAGGAAATTGTAGGAATTCCCCTGTATGTACATTGTCCTGCGGCACATGTGCGACAAATTCTACTAGAGTGAAGCACATATTTAATAGATAACTGGATTAAACTATGTTTTTTATCCGCTTGGGGTTCAGCTTCAACTATACAATGGGATTGCTCCAAATCCCTACTTGGAGTTGCCTCTGCAGAAAAAAAGATATCATTAACTGTATTTGGGAAAATATCTCACTCGTTCACAAAAAAAAACTGTACAAAAACTAAAGTGAAAAAGAGAAAAGTTTATTGGCGAGCTTTATTAGAATAGGAGCTGCTCAAATTTTCACTCCAGAAAGAACAGAATGAAAGAGAATTTCATTTTTGATGAATTTATCATGTTTTTTTTTTCTTCCGGATTGAGATGCACATGTCGTTTGTGTCCTGGGATATCCACAAGACAGAAGTATTTCAACAAACAGAATGCACAATTCCACCTGCAGCAATCATGTTCAAAGTGAGGATGTTCTAAGAGTGAGTGAGGAAGAGTGAGGTTGAGCGCTACGAGGGCAGGAGGAAGAGAGGCAGGACGCACCGAGGGAACCTCCAGACAAACAGCTTGCTGGGGAGCTTGAAAAAGAAAAGGGAGGAGCAGAGCGCTTGGCAGAGTTAGTTACAGTCTTATTTGCCAGGAAGGTGAGCAAGAAGAACTTTACAAAGCACCAAAAGTTTCAATGGGAAAATATCAGAGTATGGCACTGGGAAAACATATGAAATATCCTGCCGAGGAGTTGCTGTTGATTGGCGTAGGCAGCAGGATCACAGCTCCTGTAAATAAGCTCAGCATTGCACACACCTACTAGACAAATAAATCAGTCTGGTAGCCCGAGGTGTAAAGTCAGAGGTTCACAGCACAAAACAAACAGCAAGGAAATGAAGGTATTGACTGCACCGCACTACTGTACCAAGCCTATGTCTGCTTGTATTGCTTATCCAAAATTAAATAGTCTGTTTTTTTAGGACTTATAAATCTATAACATCAGGTGTGTATTACAAATCTAGGAGGAAAGTGCAGGCCAGTCTGTATCGTTCTTATGTTTAGAGATATATACATACATATATATATATATACTGTATGTGTGTATATACTGTATATCTTGTGTATATACATCTGAGCTTTTAGGAACTCTTTAATCAAAGTTGACCAGTTATCAGATATATTTTTCATGTTGAGTGCAGCTTTCTTAATAACGTCTTCATCTCAGATCACATCTTTGCAATGCGGAAACACGTGCCATGCCACACCCAGCTCCTGCATCGCTCGTTGCAATGCTCATTGCACTGTGTGCCATTATTTCGCAATGGCATCCCAGCGCACTTAAGCCATTGCAAATGCATTGTATCGCAGGGCATCCGCATTGCAGGGTTACCTATTACCATGCGGTGTGGTGCGATGCAACTTCAAAAAAATGTGCTTGCACTTCTTTGAGTCTGATTTAGCTGTGGTAGGCAGCCCATTCAAATGCATAGGCTGCTCTACTGCAGCGCACCAAATGCGTCCTGCGGCACCTCTGTGATGTCGTAGTGCAGGATGTCGTAGTGCAGGGGTGGGCAAACTCCGGCCCTCCAGCTCCGGTGAAACTATAAATCTTGTCATGCATCTGTCTCTTGCAATCATGCCTGTGGCTGTGACAATCTTGCAATGCCTCAGTGGTAGAAATATCGCCAAAGCGACCCATGCGGCTATGGGACCCGGGGCACAGGGGAGCCCGGCCAGGACGAGGAACAAAGGGGTCCCCCTGATGCTGTGCGGGCCGTATGGGTCGCTATGGCATCGCAGGCTGCTGGCTGTAACTGGCGGCTGTGAGGAGGAGCACGCTGCTGTCCAGATCACTGACAGCCTGTCAGTGATCTGGGCAGTGGCGCATTCCTCCTCACAGCCGCTGCTGAGTCAGTGACAGCCAGCAGCTGCGGTGGAGCAGGCCAGGGGCCTGGTGGCTGTGACAGCAGAAGTGCAGGTGGGGCACGGCGGCGGTGTGCAGAGGTGTGACCAGCCCACCTGAGATCCTGCAGAGCCCACCATAGAGAGGTCACTCTCAGATGGGCTATGTGGCCCCTGACACCGGCTCTAATCTTGAGACTTGTTACAAAGTTACAGTGTTGCAGTCTCAGTGATCACTGGGGGAGGGGAGACTGAGGAAATGCTTCCTCCTGCTTGCAGCAGACAGATGAAACTTGTCCTAAAAATGTTACCGTTGCTGTCAGGGCCGGCCTTAGGCCTTTAGGCGCCCTGTGCGAGAAAGCTTTACAGCGCCCCTCAGTGACCACACCCCTCCGTGGCCACACCCTTTAGTGGCCACACCCCCCAGTAACCACACCCATTTATCACCCATATTTTTGGTAAAATATAAAAAGCGGGGTCACGTCGGGTAAATAGACACCAAACATGTCATGCTTTAAAATTGCGCGCACCTGCAAAATTGTAAAAAATTACCATACCCAAAATTGACCATAGGTGACGCTTTAAAAGCTTTTACCGCTCATCAGTTTAGTGTTATCAGTGATTGATAGCCCTACAATTATTGCTCTCATTCCGACGTTCATGTATACTGTTATATACCAGGAATCTATTCATGCAGACCTGTACAGGGGACCACCTCAAAGAATTAGTCCATTTGAGAATGTTGATTATCGGTAGTGGCTTGAGGAGTGAATGACCTATTGTCCACTTACATTTCTCAGGGATTTCATTGGAGTCACATAATTCAGCCTCCCACTACAGTGGTTTGCATAGTCCATAATATTGCCAATAAATTGTTAAGTTTGCAGGGACAGGAACAATTTGGCTAAACTAAGTATACATTTTTTGGTCCAATAAGTATGACAGCAGATAAGATATCTGACATATCATATGTCAGTTAAAATGCCCCCCTCCTTCACTTAAAGCAGAACTCTGTGCAAATTAAATCCTAAGCCTTGCAGTAGGGATGTCACCCTCCCTCCTCCCTCCCCACCCTCCCCCCCGCACTGCACAATGGTTTAGTACTAGTTTTGTCTAGGGAGCTAAAAAAAGTTATACTCGCCCGAACCATGATCCCGGCTGGCTCTTATAACGGTTCCTTCAGCCTCGCTCCCCCTCCGCCCCAGTGGTCTAAGGTCCTATAAGTCATCGCATTCATTACAGTGTATAGAATGTGAGGGTGCCAAGGGACACTCCATCTCTGGGGTGGAGGGGAAGACAAGCTGGTGGTAGCAGTGTAGGAGCCAGCTGGGATCACAATTCGGGTGAGTATAGCTCCCTAGACAAAACGAGCACCTAACCCTTGTGGTTCGGGGGTAGCCCCACTGCAAGGCTTAAGATTTGATTTGCCCAGAGTTCTGCTTTAAAAATACTTATGCATTTGTTATGAGCATACGTGTTTATGTATCCTGCAAAACCTTTCATCTCTGCCCTTATCTAGTAGACTAGCCCAGGATAGACCCATTGCGGTATGACCAGTAATCTTGGATTGGTGCATCCAAAGTTTATGGCTTAGAGGTTATCTTCCACCATTCCATTCTCTAAACCTTTTCTGTCCACAGATAAAGATGAACAGAACTGCAGTATCAGTCATAGCCAGCCACTGCAGTCCACATTTATTTTGTCCCTTTGTTTTGGTTCAACCAAGGCTTCCTGTCCTGGCCATTAGAGGGTGTTCTCAGAGGGCATCAGATACATGTAGTGAGCATCCTATTTTAATGCCGGTGTGAGGAGACTCTAATTTTTATTCTACGGCTGTGTGTACCAGCTGGCAAGCTGACACTGCACCTGTTTGGGGAAGCCACATGGAAGAATGAAGACTGCTGTGTCAACATGCAACACCTTATTAACCTGTATTTCTTTTCATTCAGAACTAAGCAGATTGTTCATTAACTGCTCCTGTGTATTGATCTTATCAGCTTAAACAAAAAAACTAAAAAACTCTGCTAAGGACAGTTTGCCTCTAAACTGTTTCCCCAGCAAAGTCCCAATGCAGAAATGATAAAGGACAACATTTTATGTCAGATATTGCCTACTGTATTAGGAGTCATGAAGCATATAAAAGTTAAGTCCTTTTGAATAATTTGAAATAAAAAAATAAGGACGTGCATTAGGCTACTCCTTCCTTGCACCTCCACACTCATACTGGCAACAGACCCACAGCTGCAATGGGAAATGTGAGCATCACCCCAGGGGAGAACCATACTATTGAGTCGAGCATTGTCTCAAGGGGATAATTTATTATTATATATATACTGTATATATTATATATCCAAAGTAGGTATAGAGGCACTCATGTGTCTTGCAGCGGAGATGAGTCAAAACATCACCGTTTTATTCTCAATGTTTCGATGGAGCTCATCTGTCTCAAGCACTTACAGGGTTATTCACTAAAGGTTGAATAGTTTGGAGAGACAGGAGAAGTGAACAATCTAGGACAAAATAGCTGATTTTGAAAAATTCTCCAATTCTGCTCACTATCCAAAGCAGTTATATTGGCATAGATTGTTCACTTCTGTATTCTCCAAACTCGTAACTCTTTTGTGAAGTGAATAACCCTGTAATAAAAAAAACAAAAATGGTGAACAGACTAATAAACCCAAAACCCAACCACCAACAACTCACCCTAGTGATGACATCACACATTGCAAAGGTAAAAGGACATGTGCTAGGTGAGCAATAAAAAATAGAGCACAATAAAAGCAAATCATTATAACCCATCAAAAAACTAAATATGCTGCATCCTAGCTGAATGGAATTATAGAAAAGAAGCTAATACATAACAAAATAGCAAATTCAGGTGGATGTAGAAAAAAAACAGGGCAAGCCTGGGACACTTACAAAATGGCCACCAATGCACATGGTAAATACCAGGCAGGAACAAACCACTCAAAACAAACACTGCATAAAGTAACAAGAAATGTTCTATGGCAGCATAATGGCAAAGGGCCACAAGTGAGAGAAAACAAAATAGCCAGAAGAAATAACACTAGACCAAACACCCCACGTGTGCACTGAATAGACAAATGTGAGGTGTGAAAAAGTGAATGATAGACTAGAAAAGACAAACACTGACAGTGCAGAAAACAGAGGATACAAGCAAATATATGGAATGTGAATTAATACTCGAAAGAAAGAAATAAAGAAAGAAAGTGACGACCCAGACACTTGAATATTAGCAAGTGAGGTGGGATGGTGGAAACTGCCAGGCTAACACCAACCTCCTACGCCAAAAGTGAGTGAATAAAAATAAAAGCAATGGATTAAAAGGGGCAACACCAAAGGGGCCGCCCAGTGGATGAAGGACTTGCTCCACAACACAATCATTAAAAGATATGAAGGCTGGGTGACACCCGGAGCGGTAACCGAGTGTCACCCCGAGAGAGAGGGAGGGAGAAAGAGAGAGAGGGAGGGAGAGAGGGAAGGAGATGGGGAGGGAGAGTGTTAGGATCCAGAGCGCCTCCAGGTCCAAGAGCACAGAAGGCCCGTGCTGCCAGTAAGTCCACCACACGCCCCTTGTCCAAGGACCAAGGTCCAGCCGATCGCCGCCGCCAGGGTCAGGCAACAGGCCGAGCAGTCCACCACCCGGATCCGGCAGGAATCTCCACAGGCCTGCCGAAGTCCCAACAGGAAGGCCATGGGCACCAGAGTTCTGAGGAGTACACCCCCCAGCACAAGGGAGCCTGGGTATCAGTGGGTACGCCCCCCCTCAAGGAGCGGGCTAAATTTGTGGGCTCAGGATTCTATCAGGGGATCCCAGCGCAGGTGACCCCCCATGCTACGTAGAGGGGGCTCGCTTGTGCTGGGGGGTGTACTCCTCGGAACTCTGGTGCCCATGGCCTTCCTGTTGGGACTTCGGCAGGCCTGTGGAGATTCCTGCCGGATCCGGGTGGTGGACTGCTCGGCCTGTTGCCTGACCCTGGCGGCGGCGATCGGCCGGACCTTGGTCCTTGGACATGGGGCGTGTGGTGGACTTACTGGCAGCACGGGCCTTCTGTGCTCTTGGACCTCGGTGGCGCTGATGGACTTTCGTGGAGCGTCCGGAGCCCGCTCCTTGGGGGGGGGTACTGTTAGGATCCAGAGCGCCTCCAGGTGGCGCTGGAGCTGAGCCCTGCAGTTCCTGGGCTCACCTGCAGGATTCTCCAGGCAGCCAGGGGCTGCTAGGTGCCAGACCACCACTGGGTGGTGCTGGTACCTGCAGCTCCAGTGCTCACCTGTGGGTGTCTCCCAGCTGTCAGGAATCAGCCCATTAGGTAATACTCCTGGGAGAGTATTTAAACCCTCCCTGCAGTCTGGACCTTGGCTCAGGATTTCGTTGCTTTCCCCTGTTGTCTGAGTCCTCTGGCCTGAACCCTGAGACCCTGATATTTGCATGCTATTTTAGTACCCTGTTTCCTGTGTTACCCGGTTTCCTGTGTTGTTACATTTTTGGTTTATGCCTGTTGTGGATTGTTTTAGTTAGCTTGCTAGGTTTATTAAAATATTTATATATACCATACTTACCTGGTCCGTGTGGTCACATGTGTTTGGTCTGCCTGTAAGGGTACCTGTGCAGGTGTGGGGTCACCTGCGCTGGGATCCCCTGACAGAGAGTCATGAGTCAACTCGCATACATAAAGGCTAATGGACAGCTGAAACTAATAATGAGGTCTGAATATCATATTGTGTACCCAAAATGGAGGCTTGTCCCACCCAAACCTGTACAAAGCCTCCGGGCTACAGAATCCAGAACAGATTCTGTTTTTTTTTAAATGACTAACCAATGATATAAAGAACTACAATTTTGAATTCTGGTGTCACATCCTACTTGTACAGAATTTCAGATAGTTTAGTAGGTAAAACAGCTCACATACAGCACGGGCAGTCCCCGGGTTACCTACAAGATAGGGATTGTAGGTTTGTTCTTACGTTGAATTTGTATGTAAGTTGGAACAGGTAAATTTTTTAAGTGTAACTCCAGCCCCAATCCTTTTTTTTGGGGATAGCATAGTGAAGGGTTAACCCCCTGTAATGTTTGTTTTGCTGTGTGTGCCCCTGTTCCGAAGATTTTACCTTACTTTCTGTCCCTGTGACAATTGGATTTTGAAAAGTTTGGGTTGTCATGGAAACAAGGATTGGTGATAAAGCTTCAGTGGAGACACCTTATTCCCATGATAACTCTTACAGGAGTGAATTTCCCTTCCTAGGGGTAGATTTCCTCACACTTCCTGTTGTCTCAAAGACAGGAAGTGAGATTGAATCTTTCTAATGAGGATACAGACCGCAGTAAAAAGCTCACAGTGACCCGAAAGAAGAGGAGGCACCTCTCGTCTGCACGTCTAACAAGAGCCAACGTCCTGTAATCTAAGTACAGTACTACGAACCAGACCCAAAAAAGCGGGCTCGTCAGCAGGAGCGCAGTAGCAGTACAACTACTGAAATGCTGTGCGGTACACTTTGGCTGCAGCCTGGGACCTCCTGCTGTACAGTAATAGTCTCCGTTTGTAAATAAGGGTCGTATGTAACCCAGATAGCAAGGATAACTTGCTACAAACTTTGGCGGGGTGAAATTGTAAGTTTTGTTAACTTGCTGCACATATTCCTGGCAAGTTGTAGACTTGCAGAACACTTTGTAGCAAATTTGCTTGGCAAGTCTACAGCAAGAGTCCTGCAGGTCTTAGCAAGAGCTCTGCAAGCTTGCTGGTCTGGAGACTTGCAATGCAGACTTGCTGTAATTGTGCAACAAAATTGTGAAGCTTGGCAAGTCTGCAATAGTTTAGCAAGTCATTTTCAAACTTGCAGCTCAATTGCTTGCTATCTGGGAAGTAGGATGTTTGTAACTCGGGGACTGCCTGTATATGCAATTCCAGCATGTATTTAACTGTTTGCCATGGTGTTGGCCACAAGCTATTTTAATAGTGACAGATTTGATCTTTGTAATGGATGTCTGTATCTGACTGATTTGCTACACTTTGGAGTAAAATTGCAGCTTTTATATGAGAGCTGTATATCCATTCAGTTGCCATTTATCTGCAACCACATAGATTGGTCACAATACCTGTATTAATTCATTGACATCACTTACTTAGCCCAATAACTGAGGGAAATGATTGATATTTAAAGTGACACTAAATTTAGGAGTTAAATCTTAACAATGCATTTAAGTACCATAACTATTAACACAAATGTATCTTATTTGTGTATCTCTCGGCTGTAGATCCTCAAATCATATACGAATTGGTACTGACACTGTCCTTCCTTCTGGAGGAGGGCTACTTTTGTTCCCCATGGTCCCTGTGTGTGTTGTAAAGTAGCCACTGCTCCAAGCTCACTCCTGCGATAGACTATAATATCAATACAAATTAGTAAACAAAACATTAGGTTGTAGTGCATCCCGGGAGAGAGCTTGGAGTGGTGGCTACTTGACAACACGTTCATTTAATCTTGCCATCAATAGGTCAACTAATCGATAAGCTGTAAAAAGGTCATCCAGACCTGCTACCTGAATGGAATCCCAGATATTTTAAACAGGCTTCTTTTGTACCTCTTTTGTTCTTTTGTAGCACGTGTGTGTTACAATATGTACGATTTTTCCAAAACGAAAATCATATTCATGGTTAGCATTTTGTTTCTTCAGATAAGAAACAAGAAAATGTTTCCATCCTTCGATTTTGTTCCCCGCTACGGTAAAAAATGAACGTCCATCAGACCCCACTAGTCATTCAAAAATCGAACAAACATTTTAAAAAGGAATGCCGAAATTTCTGAATTATTTTATGAAATTCTACTGGTGTATGTCCAGCTAAGAGGTCAGCTGAAGGGTCATTCCACTTTCTCAGGTGAAATTGGGAAAATTGAATTACCCCATCCAATCTGGCCCCCTCACTCCCTTTTGCTATATTTAACTTTTGCCCAACGCTCCTTCCCTTGCGCCGGTGTACTATCTGTATTGTGAAGCACTTCTCACTGGTCAGCGCGGTCAGGTGACCACGCTGACCAATGAGTGCTAACCATTTGGGACAAAAATTTAAATGACACAAAAGGGAATTCATCAGCACTGGAGAAGACAAAAATCTGGATAATTGCCCATGGCAACCAATCAGCTTCTCTCTTTAGTTTCTTCCGTTACGATTTGAAAATTAAATTTAAAAAAATGAGAAAAGAGAAAAAAGAGAAGCTGATTGGTTGCCATGCACAGCTGCTCCAGATTTTGTCTGCTCCAGTTTTGATCAATTCCCCTCACAGTGCAGGTCTGCAAGCACTGCTATGTACAGAGTGCACATAGTACATCGGCAGAGGGGAAGGAGCGTTCGGCCAAAGGTAAGTATAGCGGGGGGAGCAGAGAGAGGACCAGATTGTAGGTGTAATTCAATTTTCCCAAATTCGCCGGTGAAAGTGGAATTACCCTTTGACAGTAAATGCAGCAATAAAGCAGTTAAATGAAATTAAGGCACATTTTCCTTTTGAATGTTGTTATAGTTACTAAGCAAACCAAACTATTTGTTCTGGAGGCACGTTTATTGCATGGCACCTGGTGACATTTGCAGTAGATAGCTAAACATTTCACTCCCCCACTCCCCTGGGGCTTCTGCTTATGGGGAAGGTAAAGTGACATTTGCACTACCTGCTTGACAGGTGCACGGCTGGTAATCCACTTGTAACACAAAAATGTCCCATCTTTTGTGAGAGCACACCCAGCCCCTGGCTACTACCCCGCACAGAACCCTTTCTATGGCTCCGAAGCTGTACTTATCACATGAGCTCAAGGTTCGGGAAGCTGGAGGAAGGTTATTGTAAATCCTGGCTTAAATGAGGATTATGATTTATTTATTTTACACTTGCGTCACAGCATGGAAACTTATTCTAGTAAACTTAATTAGTGAGCTGTAGCTTTTTTTTTTTTCTTCCAGTATATAATACTAGATATAAATGATTTAGTCACACACAGAGAAGACATCTAGCTTACTCACAGAGCCTATAGCAGGGTTCTGTGAGGGCATGCATCTAGTATACATAATGTATTTATTTAAGAGAGTACTAAATAATGTAACAAAACAGTAGGACTTTGATACAAATGTGAGGTTCTAAATTGAAAAAAGTTCTTAGATTCCATTTTCTGATGTTTTCTTGACATATAACAGTTTTATATTTTAATTGCTTTTATTATGTAAATGTGATTAGAGCTTCTGAAAGTGTGCAGATTATTTAATCAATAGTGAAAAACGTCACCGGCACTCCAACCTCGTGCTTTATTGATACAAGTTCATAAAATCACAAATCAAATTACATTTTGTGGCTGCTTAGGGTCCCTTCATCAAGCAAACATTGTTTTTTGACCCTATACACCCCAACACGTCAATTTGCTTTGTGACATTATGAACTTGCTTCAATAAAGGACAAGGTGCATCACAGTTGACGGGACGGTGACTTTTCTCCCTATTGCTTTCAAGTGTGGGGCCATCCGCTTGTCATTACAGTACCTACTATAACTTCTTGGGACCTATTGGTCAGGGGTTTCCTTATCTGTGTGCAGGTGGCTCATAAAGATGACAAAATCCTTGGTTTGCAAAGGGTTCATCAAATAGAGCACAAAGTCCCTAAACCCCATTGAGGTCCATGAAAGGTGAGACTTGATACTACATTTTGACCACAGGCAAGCTACTGTCAAAAAAGGGCATGGGTTGTTGGGTACTGTCAGAGGACAATGCAAAACAACTGTTGAATAATAAAGTACAGCAAAGAGAGGTACTTTTCATGAGGCTTCAGGGACAATGTTGAAAATACACAAATACTTCAAATAACATGCTTGGGGGATACCTTATGCTCTATTCACACCGAGGCATTTTGTAGCTCAAGGGGCTAAACACTACAACTCTCTAACAGAGGATTTCCATTGTTTACAAAATGTGCCTGAGCATTCTGTCACCTATAGCCAAACATATGTTACTGGAAAAAGTTCATGAGTTACTTTTCAGCAGAATTCAAGTATTTTAACCTAATTGACTTTAATGAGAACGCTAGCATGAAACCCTCCCTCCTTCCTGTGCTATCTTAGGCGAAATGTATTTGCCTAAGATAGCGAACAAATTGCCTGGGAGCTAAGTGGCGTAAAAAATTTGGATTTGAACTGTTTGGGATATATTGAGTCCTTGATTTTTTGAAATACTTGTTGTCTCCCTTCCTTTTTAGACCCTTTTTTAGTATTTAAAAACTCTTTTTCCTTTTCTGTCAGTTTTTTTAAACTGTTCCCTTTTTTTTTTTAAATACTATGTAACTATGTAACTATGTAGCATTGGGGGGTACCTTGAAGGTGGGATGGCAAAGCCAATTTTTTTGGCAATAGACAATTTTCTGTTCAGCTCCTTTTATTTTTTAATTGAATTCTGATGAACCAGGAGGGGTCCACAGGAATTCACGGGAATTGAATGAAATTTGAGCGCTGTGTGGCCAGCTTTACCTTCTTTGAAAATATATCTTATTATTGTCCCCAGACGTAATTTCACAGGGCAGAGGCAGAAGAGATACTTGCTTTGGGTGCCATGCTGTGGGGGAGCAGCTGGGCATGAGCCTCTCCTGCCTTTGCATCACCCAGCCATATCCACTACTGTGCAGAACTGGGCTGCTCAGTCCTGCAGATTACAAAGAGAGATCACTGCTCTCCCTGTGTAACCAGTGGTGCTTTACTCTGCTGTCGCTGTGACAGCTGCCTGCATCAGGAGCTCTGTGTGCTTCTAATAAACAGAACACAGTGCCCGCCTATCAGTGAGGTCTGATGACCACATGTGTATTCTGCAGGGCCGAGCTATCAGTTTTACAGCTGGGGTCCTGCTCTACATTCATTTATGAATAATTTTTGTAATACCGAATTCAAGAGCTCGGGAAAGGGGGGGTCCGGCCGGCCGCTCGGCAAGCTTCGGCTTTCAGCACGGCTCAGCCGAGCCGATGCATATGCGTTCGGCTCGACTGAGCCGCTCGGCCACATTCGGGAGCTGTACGGACTATTGGGAATAGCCCATACAGCACCCCTTTGGTTCTACTGAACCAAAGGGGTCCAGGGGCCGAAGCTAGCCGAAGGATCGGCCGAACCTCGAAAACACTATTGTATAAAAAAAATGTAATATCCGTACTTCCAACGAAATTGCATGTACATTCGTTCTGTATGAACTAAACATAGTCTATTTCTTAGTCTGTTCTTAGTCTATTATTTTGTCTTCTGGTCGAATGTACTTAGGCTAAACAATACTCCAGTGTCACAGTCTGTCTCAGCAATGGTTAAAACACCAGTTCCAAGTAATCCTCAACTTCAGTTTATACATTTTTCCCTTAGGCAATAGATCACAATCCTCCAGCGTAGTATCTGTCTCAGCAATCACTTTCACTTTTTCCATTCCCCACTCCATTCCACTAAAACATTGTTAACAGTATCTCTTAACCAGCCATACAGTACTGTGTCTGTTGCAGAATTTCCCTCTCTTAAATCACTTATCCTCTGCTCTCACTTACACCTCCTCCACCAGAATTCTCTGTATCAATGGCTGTTCCTGTGTCTCTCACTGGAGCAGTGACAGACATAAGGATAAGATTCAGGTTCACCACTATCTCGTGGGTAGTGGTAAGTTTAAGATTCACAGTCCCAAGGAAGGTATTAGGGTCAGTTAGGAACCTGTACTTAAATTCTGATTGCTAGCTCTTTTGGAAATCAACCGCTTTGCTGCCTTTTTTTTCTGGATCTTATTATTGTGGGTGTGTGTGTATTGTGTTTTGTTCTGTTGCTGAAAAGCTTCGCTCTTAAAAAGTGGGCTTTGTTTCAGGAGTGGCATTTTGGGGTTTTCATTACTTTGGGGGATTGTTAACGTTTTTATTCTATTTTGAGTTTGCAGCACGCCATTGCATATATCTACTAGCAAGCAGTAGATATATGCAAAAACATTACAAAAAAAAACTTTTAAAAAGGGTTTAAACGTACCTGTCCGAACATCTGAAGAGTCTCGGGCAGCCACAAAGAATCTTGTTCGGACAGGAGATGAGGAGAGACACAAGGTAAGTCTATGGAGCAGCGTGCACCCGCACAGACTCCGTGGGACATCAGAGGAAAGGAGGACAGAGGAGTCAGCGCTGGATCGGAGACCCGCACCAGCGCGGGAGGGGCAGCTGAAAAGGACAGTAAAGAAAAAGATGATCGAATCAAGAGGCTTCATTTAAGGTAAGTCCCCACGGCAGGATTGGGAAGGGGAAAAAAGAAATTCTGACTTTAATGTCACTTTTATAAATGTGGCAAAACTTTGCAAAGAATACCCAATCATGTGCAAGGAAAATAAAAATAAAAACATTTTGCTTACACATGAATGGATGATTGAAATCTGCAGAGCTTCACCTCATTTACTAAGCTAAAGGAAAATGTTCTTGCACAGGTACATTTCCCCTGTGGTAGTGCCTTTTTTTTTTTTTTACAGTAATTTGCCTATTTGCCTTAAAAATGGCCAGAATGTACTGTACTAACAAGCTTTGCCCCCTACAGACATCAGTAGGATTTGCAACCGAACCCTCAGCGAATCCCTACCCCTCCAAGATTTAAAAAAAAAACAAGGTTTTTAAAATACTAACAAACATACCATTTTTATAGTAAGTCAGCCATGTGCTCATGTATATCTAAATACTATAAAAAAACTGTAAGTGTCTGAAAGAAGAGGGTTTTTAATTACCTGCATGCCTCCTGTTCCTCTGATCTGTTCAACAGTTGCAGCTTCTGGAAGAATCGTCACTTATTCATTCAGAAGTGTGGGATGTCTACCCCCCCCCCCCTCCATGTGCACTGTGGTCCCATCCGTTGACTTTTTTGTCACTACTATGTCGTGTAGAGATGTAGTGGCTGGTGGTAGCAACAATAAACCACAGCCGGGGACCAAGCATGTGACACAACCAAAAGTGTGTTGAATGCAAAGAGGCCATTTGTCAGAGACCTGCTGCTTTCCCGCATGCGCCAAGTCCGGGTTCCCGTACTGTGCTTGCGCGCATGCGCGCGCCACGGATTGGCCGCGGAAAAACGCGCCAAATGGCGCACAGGAAGTGACGCTCTCCAGATAATTTCTTCCCTATTTAAACCCGGACTCCACACCAACTCATTGCTTGATTGTCTCTTCAACTGCCCTGACGTCCTCCTCTTCCTTGTTACCAGTACCTTTGATTATTGACCCGTATTGACTTCGACCTTGTTTGCCTGCAGCCTGCCTTTGACCTCGGAACATTTGACCATTCTTGTTTGCCTTTTACCTTGACCTCGGATTGCTTCACTGGACTGCCTACGCCTTCTCCTTTTGTACCTGCTCTGCCTGCTCGGTGTGACCTCGGCCTGTTGACCTTTGGATATCGGGATTTACAAAACCCTGCTGCAAAAGCAGATAGTGGCCTGCACGGTGATACCGCCTCTGGCCCTCCTGCCACTCACTGTCTATAAGGACTCTGTCCCCAATACCAGAGTCCCTAGGACACGAGCTGCAAGGGAAGCCTCCTCCTACATCCTGTCTCCAGACAGGTACGTGATACCATTGCTCAGCAAGAAATCAAGGTTCAGCAATGGATGGAGTGGATAGGTGAGTGTAAATGTTCTTCTTTTGCAGATGTTGTAGTTTTAGCTGTACCCTTTACTGAAAAACATGAACTCAATCATTTGAAGGGATGCCCACAAACCTTTTTTGGAGTACAGAAGAAATCTCCTCTGGCCAGGATGACGTGATTTCTAGGTAGATGTCAAATGGGTTCACATATGTGAAAGATATGTTTTAATGTCATTCTCTATTGTTTGGGATAAATGCCAGCTACCAGAAAATCAATAGTACTGTTGCTTTTAGATTACCTATTTTATACTTATGTTACATTTCAATCTTTTCCTCCTAATTTCAGATGGGATGCCTGAGCTACCGTTTAAAATGTGTAAATATTTGACCTTTGACCCCAAATCCCCCTCCTCCTTTCCCTTGTTAATTGTCATGGTCCCAACCCCTTTATTTATGGGTTGTGGGTGCCTGAGTTAAAGGAAACGCATATGGTTGCAGAACCTGGCTGTATAAGGATATTGGAGAAACATTTTTTCACATGGCAGGTCCTGGCCTACTTTTTTCTTTTGTCCTATCACATTAAAATCCGAGAAATATATCTATTTATCTAATGGAGCCTTTCTCAACCAGGGTGCCATGGCGCACTGGTGTGCCTCCTGGCCTCCTCAGGGGTGTCTCAAAATTTTGTGGTCGCGCGACTGTGATTTGAAGGCGGGAATGAAAATGGATGCAAAGGGTGCTTCTGATGTAAAAGGGGAACTCTGATGTGAAAGGGGAGCTCTGAAATTAAAGTGGGGCTTCTGATGCAAAGGAGGGCTGCTGATGCAAAGGGTGATTCTGATGTGAAGGGGGTAAAATCTTGATTTCAAGGGGGCACTTCAATGGGGAGGGGGAAACCCCTTTTTGTGTGTTTTGTATGGGGTCCTCCCTCGAATCTATGACATTTTAGACTGGGGTGCCTTGAGATTTTGCCTTGTTTTAAAGGGTGCTGCCACTAACAAAAGGTTGGAAAACACTGTTCTAATGAATGCAGCAAAGTAGAATGTTGCTGTCCAATAGCTCAAAAGAGCCTATATTAATTATTTTTTATCAAAAACACTGAGCTTAAATAGGGTATGGAAGGTCAATGCAACCACTGAAGACAATTATCTGAGCACAAATCCTGCTGGATTCCATTGGCTGAATACCACCAGATTGTGATATCTGTTCTAAAAAAATAATCATTCACCTTAACTTTAATCTCACTTTTAACTATCCTGTTTCAGGGCAAGAAAAGCTTTCTTATGGAATTTTATCTATTTTTTATATTTAAAATCTAACCTTGACAATGACACATATTATGAATATAATGAATACACGCATACTGAATTAACAGACATGGGAGCTGTTTTACCTTCCAGAGCATATGTATTTCTGATAATAATATCCAGTGATTTATACAGCTACGACTGACAACAGAGCCAGCCTGAGCCTGGTGGCCTGACTTTCACTTACTGCAGATAAGCAACATAGCTAGGTCACCTCCCTGCCCCTAGACTCTGATTTGATAGTAAAGAAGCAGCAACAGACTGATGGGATCATCTCTCTGCTCTCTTCTCTTGTCAGTAAGTATCAAGTGAAGTGCTGCCCCTTCCCTCTCCTAGTCTGAGTTCTAATGTACAGGGGATTACAACAGGTTCAAATAAAATCAAATTCAGGTATTTATTATCATTGCATATACATATACTTTAAGGCTTCTAATTAATACATAACTGCTGATTTTTATATATCAGCATGAACATCAGCTTTAAACTAGATCCAACTATAGGATCACAATAAACATAATTGTGTTAAAACAATTACATTCTAATGTTTTAACATATGCTTTTAGAAGCATGTGGTTACCATATCCATTAAATGTTTTTTGCATAGAAAGTTTTGTTTTTTTAACTCCATTGAATTTTGTGGCCAACATCTTTGTGAATTTTTTGGCCAACATTTTTATGAAATTTCTGGCCAACTCCCCACGTTCTGTCCTATTCCTCATCCTTAAGCTGGTCATATACTGGCCATACACTGTTACAAATTCTAACAATGGGTGGCCCTGCCAATGTGGCAAACGTTGATCACTGAGTTGACTTTTGTCAAAGGAGCTAAAAACTGATGGTCAGTTAGCTGCAGTCACTGTTTGGGTATTCTTACAGTGGCTCGCACCCACTGTCAGAACATAATAGTCTATTAGGGGGATTCCTGTATCAACGCTGTTTAGTGCAGACTGAGGAATCTGTTAGATTCCTTTTATTCAGCCCGCAGACTGCCTGCAGGCTGAACAAAAAGAAATCTATACGTTGTATGGTCAGCTTTAATTCCAGAATGTATACTAAGGCCCCTTTGACACAGGTGATCAGATCGGGTCCGCCTGGCAGTTGTCCAAGCGGACCTGATTCAATTACCAATGATAGTCTATGGGCAGCCGCGTGTAAATGGCCAGGCATCCATTTACACCCGGTTACCACCGACTCTGGCCAGGTCCGCAAAAACAAAGGGATCAGACATCCATTTCGCTGGACCTTATCGTGCCAGATCAGGAGTAATTAATGTAAACGGACACATGTCTATTTACATTGGATTCCCCACAGATCAACATGGGGTCTGGTCTTTTAAATGTTTTCCTCTATCGCAAGATGGAGGAGAAAACTGGATGGACACTTATTTTATCACTGTGTCATCTGTTCCATTTACCTCCACATGTGTGTGGTGGTAAATTGAACATTTAAATTATGCACTTCATGTAATAGTTACACATATGAAAAACACAAAATTGTAAACAATTTTGTGTTTCAAGACATACCAGCTGTAGGCCAGTATAATGCCATTATGCAGTAAATTGTATAACAATGATATCTGTCTATAGTTTTAGAATTTTTATAGCGCTTTAGCAATAATATATCTCAAGCAAATGAAAAAAACATAAATTTGACTCTTAATGATTTATTCTGTCACAAGAGCAGCAGTATATATATTCTCCCTGTAGCAGTTTGTGACACAGGGAGTCTTTGTAACAAATCTTTAGTATCTCTGGCTGAGTACAAATGTTGAGATCTATGATACTGTGAGTGCTATTTGCTCTACTGTTGTTTGCTTTTCTTTAATTCATTAATCCAACTTGTCTTCCTTCTATTTTTGTCTTATGACAAAGACTCAGGTAGTCAAATATAAGAGAACATGCAGGTTCAGCTACAATCCTGTACACAAAGAAACAAGGTCCAGGAAGTACATTGCTTAGGAGACTAAAAGGATCTGGAATGCGACAGTCCTGGTTTGTGACTCCCTTTGACGTAAGCTAATCATAGGGTGATTGCCATCATTTGAAAGCCTTTGGAGATGTAGATCTCAAGGTTTTGTTTACCTAGCGTATCAAATGCTAGGTGTATTGTTACTCATGCAAACTTATCAGTAATAGCATATTGCTTATGAAATGCTAAACGGGTTTTATTTACGGGCTAACATCAAGCTTTTATACCTATGGAGCTCCATAGTTTCATTAAGAATAAATACCAAGTCCATCTGAAGTGCCACATTTGGGCTCATGATGGCAAAATAAGTAACATGTTGGTTTATCATGTCTCATGGGAAGCACAATCACCAGAGTTTTATCTTTGTATCATGACTATTATAATGTTAAAGCCATTTGTCAGGCTTCCTCTTGCTCAGTCCTCTACATTGTACATTACACTGTGAATCAAAAAGTGTCATTGTGAGAGGGGTGGGGGTGCAGATGCTGGTGGGTAGATTATGGTACTGGAGTCTCTAATTCATTTATATATAGGTCCTAATGTCCATTAATTGAATTGTTTATTTTAAAGGATTTGTGCAAAAAGTTAGCAAAAAGCCATTTGTTAGCCAAGAATCCAGCCAAAAATAACAAGTTTAAAATGAATAGTCCATTAAAACCATAGACCTTCAATCCAGAGATTTTCCCCACAGTACTTTTTTTCTGAAATAGATGTCCCCAGTCTGATGGTCAGCATCTAAGCCCCAGTCCGTGATTGGACAGTGAGAAGAAGCACAGTGATGAGCTCTTCTCTCTGTAACTCTACTCATGCTCCCTATCAGCACATGATCTAATTGGCTTCTTCTGCTGCTTTTTCCTCTCACACTCAAGTCCTGCTGTAGAGGGACTACAAGAGACAGGTATCTGGTCAAATTCAGGAACTGTACTTACAATCTTGCATTTGAAAATACATTTAATGTTGTATTAATAGTTGCAGAGTCATGTAGATTTGTGTTTTTTTGTTATATCTGTTCAGCGTTTCGGCTTTAAGAAACTAATTGATGCCCAAATATCCAGCTTATCTTTCTTGATGTTCTCTGACAGCTCTCCTCTCACTGTGCATTGTAGATTCTCTTGCAGGTCTCCCCAATCTGCCCAAACCCAAATGGTGTCTGAGACTGTTCCACCCCAATCTCTGTTCACAATACCGTACGTGCCCCTGTTCCACCCCAAATGGTGTCTGAAACTGTTCCACCCCAATCTCTCTTCACAATACCATACTTTGTTTCCATGCTAAACACTGCATGTTCCTCTGCTTATCGTACATTACCTCAACTCTTTGTTTCACCTCCCCATGCCCTTGATTAGCTCATGATCTCACTACCTCCTTTCTACCCTACTCATGATCATGTAGTCAGCTACATTCTGCCTTCTCACAATCCCCAGCACTTGATTAGGTTACCATGTGCCTCCTCTCTCTTTCCCCCATAGTCAGCTACTTTTCTGTTCCATGACTTGCTGCCACTCTTCCTCTCTTCCCTCTATGTCTTAATCAGGTTCCACTCTGCTTCTTCTCCCCCTCCCTATCACGTACCTGGCAGAGAACCGAGTAGTTGAGGAGGCCTCCTTTGCAACTCTTGTCCCACACCCCTGTGAGTGGATACAGGGAGTGAGAGGACAGAGAGCAGCACCGGTGCCAGAGGGAGTAGGGCACTGTGCCTGGGTAAGTCCCGAAGCTGGTCTCCAAGGAAGCAGGTGGGGATGCAGCTGCAAGAACAACGAGGAACACTGCTGGGGCAGGTCAGAGTTAGGCAGGCGAGGGCCAACACAGATCGGGCAGCGAAGTACAAAAGTGGCAGGCAGAAGAATAGTCCAGGAGCAAGCAGAGGTCAAGGGCAGGCAGCAGTCAGGCGTAATCAAAGGAGACCCGGGTCAAGGCAGCAGAACACTGGAACACACACAGAAGCTGAAAAACCATTCAGTAATGACCCATAGAACTGGCGGGTTTAAATAGGGCCATCTATTCAGGGAAGCTGCGTCATTTCCTGTGCACCACGTTAGCGCGTCTTTGCCCGCACATTCCGTTGCGCGTGCATGCGCGTTAGCCACATTTCCCGCAAATTCAGAGGACAAGCCTACGTACATGCGCAGAAGCACCCAAACGGCCAGGCATAGTCTTACACTCCCCCTGATTCACAAGCTGTTCCCATTTTTAATTCTCTATCCCCAGTCCCTGCAAGTCTTTCAGCTGCCTCCTATTTATTTACTCACAGCTCATGGTCAGCTCCCGCTCTGTCTCTTCTCCTGACAGTCTATGATTAGCTCCTTCTCTGCATCCATGAATTACAAAATTGTAAAGCAACTTTCTTTCAAATTCCATCTATATAGGCTTTGACTTAGGTGGCCTTTCCACAAATCTGAGTCTAGTGATGCAGTTTGTAACTGTCCACCAGTAAAAAAACATTCTTCAGATATCCATAACAGAAGTCAAGTTGGTCCATGAGCTACATGATTATGACACAGTCAAGAAGCTAACTCATCATGTATGGAGAAAAAAAGATGGCAGGTGGGAATCAATTGCTTCTTTTAATCCTGGTGCTGTTCTCTTTATATTGGATCTGTTTTCCTGGCAACAATAAACCATTAGCTCTGCATGGCCATCTAAAGACTGGCGTATTTTATAATTATAATAATTTAGTATCAGCTCGACTTCTACAGTTAGAACAGCCTGTGGCCTGACATCTCCTGCTGATATGACTGCGTATGTACAATAATTAGCATCACTTCTCACATTTTGCGAGCCTAAAACTAGCTGCAGTAAAAAATATAAAGGATTACCTTAGATGACCATCTCAAGACTGGTTCATGATACATGGTGGGAGAACCATTCCCAGATGTGCATTAAAAGCACCAAAATACTCAAGAGAGGCCATGTGGTATTACATTGATATTAATGTATTGGCAGATAGCTCAGCAGATGGATCCACTTTTGGATAATTATAGCATTGGAGCAGTTTACAATTTTGCCGTTACTTTGATTGCACCTGCAGTCAGCTTAGCGGGATCTAATGTACAGTTTCAGTTTCACTAATTTACATACATTTTAAAGAGAATGTATTTATCTCATGAACATATTTATCTGTTCTGTTTTACAAATTTTTTTCAATAGAATTGTTGTAATGTTTTCCCACTTTGATTACAAAATGTCACACCCCTGCTTTTACCAGCAAAAGAGGTTTACTCCAACAGCTTCTGCTTTTTTCTATTTCCATGAACCAGGTGTTCAGTTTTTAGTTGCTATAATGCTTCCCATTGTGTTCATTTACACCGATCAGCCATAACATTATGACCATCAGCCTAATATTGAGTAGGTCCTCCTTTTGCCACCCTAACAGCCCTGACCCATCAAGGCATGAGCTCCACTAGACCTCCGAAGCTATGCTGTGGTATCTGGCACCAGGCCGTCAGTAGCACATCCTTTAAGTCCTGTAATAAGTTGTGAGTTGAGGCCTCCGCACCCGACCTGCATCAATGAGCCTTGGCCACCCATGACCCTGTTGCTGATTCAACAGTTTTCCTTTCTTGGATCTCTTCTGGTAGGTCCTGAATACTGCAGACTAGGAACGTCCCACAAGAGCTGGAGTTTTGGAGTTGCTCTGACCCAGTTGTCTAGCCATCACAATTTGGCCCTTGTCAAAGTTGCTCAAATCCTTACGTTTGCCCATTTTTTCTGCTTCCAACCCATTAACTTCATGGACAAAATGTTCACTTGCTGCCTAATATATCCCACCCACTTCCAGGTGCCACTGTAATGAGATCAATGTTATTGACTTCACCTCTCAGTGGTCAAAATGTTATGGCTGATCGGGGTACATACTGGGACAATGGCTTGCAGTTGAGTGTGAGTAGTGCACTGGTGGCAGAGCATTTTAATAAACACAGTACAATGTATATAGATAAAGTCTGCACACCCAGTTTCAATGCAAAAACATTATATTGATAGTATGGTACCAACAATATACAAAAATAGTACAAATTTGATAGCATTAGCAAGTAGTTGCTGGTTGCACTTCATTTAAGGTGTGCAGCACACCATCTTTAACTCATACTAAACACAGCAGTCTGAAGCAGTTAATATACTATGATTATG